>NW_024098859.1:0-2370 GCF_016545835.1 Crotalus tigris
TGATGGCCTCAGTAGGTTGCCTCTGCCAGTAGTAGAAGCTGACCCCGCGCCAGCTGTCAACATTCTATCAATCCAAGCCTTGCCCGAGCTCCCTCTTAGTGCAAGGGATGTTACCGCTGAAACGGGTACAGATCACACACTTTCACGTGTCCGCTCCTGGGTCCTGTCCGGGTGGCCTGAGCACTGCCTAGTCCTGAGTTTCAGAGTTTCTGGTCCAAAAGAAACGAACTGTCCCTTTCTCAGGGTTGTCTGCTTTGGGGAAACAGAGTTGTCATTCCCACCTCAATGAGGACTAGGGTCTTAGAATCCCTCCATGAGGGTCATCCTGGCATTGTTCGTATGAAGGCTCTTGCACGCAGCCACGTGTGGTGGCCTGTTTTAGATAAGGATATTGAGGCTAAGGTGCATGCATGCCACCTGTGCCAACGATCTCGCCCAGAGATGCCCCAAGCACCCGTGCATAAATGGGAGGAAACACAGTCCCCATGGTCTAGTGGTGCTACAGGGGAAGACGCTTTTTTGGGGACCCTTTCATGGCAGTTCTTCTTGGTCCTTGTTGACAGCCATTCAAAATGGCTTGAGGTTGTACCTGTCTCATCCACCACCACTGCAAAGACTATTCAGATACTGAGGGGGATTTTTGCTGCACAGGGGCTTCCAGATGTCATTGTGTCTGACAACGGCCCTCAATTCACCTCCTCTGAATTCCAAGCTTTCTTACAGGCAAACCTGATTCGTCATGCCACGTCTGCGCCTTTTCACCCGTCCACCAACGGTATGGCTGAACGCATGGTGCGCCTCGCAAAGGACGCCTTGAAGAGACTCACCTACGGGGACTGGCATCACAGGTTGGCTGACTTTCTCCTTTCTTCTCGCACCACAAACACAAACCCGCCACTTCTACAGTGAGAAGCCATCCTGAACTTCGTTGAGGGCTCAACTTACTACTAACTTGACCGAATTGCAATCCGGACAGACTGCCTATTCCTAACTACCTCACATCCTAGTGCATCTATACAACTACTTTGGTGCCCCGTTGGGCTCGCAATTACGGGCCTGGTCATACCATGGTCCCTTCCCCGCTTTCTATTTCCAGGGTCACAGGTCCTCTGTCCTACGAGGTCTCCCTGGACAACGGTCGTGTCCTGCGTCGGCACATTGACCAACTCCGCCCTAGGCGGGACCTTCCAGCTGAGACTCCTGGGTCTTTTCCAGGGGGGGAGGGGGACCCCTTTGAGCAAAGGGAAGGGCACGAGCTGCTGCCCATCACCAATGATGGAGCCACAAACGGCCCATTCCAAGATTCCGCAAGTGCTCCAAACAGGAATTCTAGGAGCTTATCCAACCACCAGGCATTCACGCCTACTCCAGCCAAGGAGTCACCCCGGGGGCACAATCACTATTCACACACA
The DNA here is from genome assembly GCF_016545835.1 of Crotalus tigris. Taxonomy (NCBI): domain Eukaryota; kingdom Metazoa; phylum Chordata; class Lepidosauria; order Squamata; family Viperidae; genus Crotalus; species Crotalus tigris. Next base: position 1,413 of record NW_024098859.1, read on the forward strand.
TCACAAAGCACTTCCAGTCACGTGAAGGATTAACCGGGGCATCCCAACAAATCATTCACCCGCAAGAGAGCATGGCACACCATATCGCGCAAGGTTTGGCCTGACCTTAACCCCCACTCCTACAGGGGTCAGAACATACGAGGTGGTCGAGGACCAGTCCCGACTACAACAACCTCTATCCCAAATCAGGAAGAACTGATTTTTGGGAAAGTACAGAAACCACACAGCCCGGACGACAGAACGGGGTTTCAGGGAATGGGCAGCACTGACAGGTCTTGGACGGACCTAGGAGGTTCAACAGAGACGCCCAGCAGTGGCTATCACTTCAAGGGGCCCGAGGGTCTACAGCTAGGCAGGTCAACCAGGTCACAAAGTGACAGAAGCCCTGGCCTGATGAGCCCGGTGGGCGAGCAAGCAGGCCAAGCAGCAGGGCACAGTCCTTGGAAGCCACCAAGGCAAAATAAGGAGAACAGGCTCACATCTCCCTCCAGTCAGGGAACTCATGCTAGTAACCCAGAGCTGAGAAGGTCACAGAGAGCAAAGAAGTCTCCTAAATACTTAGAGGATTACATAACATGGATGGCTAAACAAAAGCCAGGTAACGATAGGAGCACTGAGAAGCAGAACACTGCATAAAATAAATGATTATATGTGGTATTAATTTAGCCGGTGGGAAAGGGTGTTATTTCCCGATCCTGCAAACGGCTCGGGGCGTTTGCAGGCAGTCCCGGGCAGGTGCAACGCTGCCCGGGACCAGACAGGCTGTCGCCAGCGCCGTGCGCATGCGCGGGTGCGGGCGCGGGAAAAGTATCGCATTGACCCGGGAAATGCCTATATAAGAAGCTGGGAGGTTTTGGGAGCTGCTGAAGCCATCTACTTGTGAGCTGAACACAGAATAAAGAAAACTGAGAACTACAACTGCTTCTCGTGTCCTGCTTTCCGCGAGGGACTCAACACT
>NW_024098860.1:0-2229 GCF_016545835.1 Crotalus tigris
CTAGAAAAGTCAGTTCGCTCATCACCATTCTAAAGCACTCCGAGTGTGTTGGCAATGTCCATTTTGCTCTATAATTTCATGGTGCCCTAACCCTAACTCTAAGTGGAATTTTCCTCCAATGGGATTTTCTCATGTATTTTACCAGGAAACATAGATAGCGCAGGCTAAAAAGGTCAGGTCCCTCTTAACCATACCCAAGCACTCCGAGTTTTTGGCGATATTCATTTTGCTCTACGAGTTCATGGTAAGGTAACCCTAACCATAAGTGGAATTTTCCTCCTATGGGATTTTTCCATGTATTTTACCCGAAAACATAGATAGCGCAGACTAGAAAAGTCAGTGCCCTCCTAACCATACCCAAACACTCCGAGTTTGTTGGCGATGTTCATTTTGCTCTATGTGTTCATGGTCAATTAACTCTAACATTAAGTGGAATTTTCCTCCAATGGGATTTTCCCATGTATTTTACCCGAAAACATACATAGCGCAGGCTAGAAAAGTCAGTGGCCTCCTAACTATACCCAAGCACTCCTAGTTTGTTGGCGATGTACATTTTGCTCTACGAGTTCATGGTAACCTAACACTAACCCTAAATGGAATTTTCCTCCTATGGGATTTTCCCATGTATTTTACCCGAAAACATATATAGCGCAGGCTATAAAAGTCAGTGCCCTCCTAACCATACCCAAGCAATCCTAGTTTGTGGGTGATATTCATTTTGCTCTACGAGTTCATGGTAACGTAACCCTAACCCTAAGTGGAATTTTCCTCCTATGGGATTTTCCCATGTATTTTACCAGGAAACATAGATAGGGCAGCCTAGAAAAGTCTGTTCCCTCCTAACCATACCATAGCACTCCGAATGTGTTGCCAATGTCCATTTTGCTCTATTAGTTCATGGTGCCCTAACCCTAACTCTAAGTGGAATTTTCCTCCTATGGGATTTTCACATGTATTTTACCAGGAAACATAGATCGGGCAGGCTAAAAAGTTCAGGACCCTCTTAACCATACCCAAGCACTCCGGGTTTGTTGGCGATGTTTATTTTGCTCTACGAGTTCATGGTAACGTAACCCTAAACCTAAGTGGAATTTTCCTCCTATGGGATTTTCCCATGGATTTTACCAGGAAACATAGACAGCGCAGGATAGAAAGCTCAGTGCCCTCCTAACCATACCCAAGCACACTGAGTTTGTTGGCGATATTCATTTTGCTCTACGAGTTCATGGTAACCTAACCCTAACCCTAAATGGAATTTTCCTCCTATGGGATTTTCCCATGTATTTTACCCGAAAACATAGATAGGGCAGCTTAGAAAAGTCAGTTCCCTTCTAACCATAACCAAGCAGTGTGAGTATGCTGGCGATGTCCATTTTGCTCTATGAGTTCATCGTGCCCTACCCCTAACTCTAAGTGGAATTTTCCTCCAATGGGATTTTCCCATGTATTTTACCAGGAAACATAGATAGCGCAGGCTAAAAAGGTCAGGTCCCTCTTAACCATACCCATGCACTCCGAGTTTGTTGGCGATGTTCATTTTGCTCTATGAGTTCATGATGCCCTAACCCTAACTCTAAGTGGAATTTTCCTCCAATGGGATTTTCCCATGTATTTTACCAGGAAACATAGATAGCGCAGGCTAAAAAGGTCAGGACCCTCCTAACCATACCATAGCACTCCGACTGTGTTGCAAATGTCTATTTTGCTCTATTAGTTCATGGTGCCCTAACCCTAACTCTAAGTGGAATTTTCCTCCTCTGGGATTTTCACATGGATTTTACCAGGAAACATAGATAGGGCAGGCTAAAAAGGTCAGGACCCTCTTAACCATACCCAAGCACTCCGAGTTTGTTGGCGATGTTCATTTTGCTTTATGAGTTCATGGTGCCCTAACTCTAACTCTAAGTGGAATTTTCCTCCAATGGGATTTTCCCATATATTTTACCAGGAAACATAGATAGCGCAGGCTAGAAAGGTCCGTGCCCTCCTAACCATACCCAAGCACTCCGAGTTTGTTGGCGATGTTCATTTTGCTCTACGAGTTCATGGTAACGTAACCCTAACCCTAACTGGAATTTTCCTCCAAAGGGATTTTCCCATGTATTTCACCAGGAAACATAGATAGGGCAGCCTAGAAAAGTCAGTTCCCTCCTAACCATACCCAAGCACTGTGAGTATGTTGGCGATGTACATTTTTCTCTACGGGTTTATGGTCACCTAACTCTAAAA
>NW_024098861.1:7500-28595 GCF_016545835.1 Crotalus tigris
CGGCCATATTGGGAAGGTCGCATTTAAAAGCCCATGGAGGACAGAACATTTGAACAGACAGGAAGTCAGACATATTGAGGAGGTCTACCCAAAAGGAAGTAGGTGGGAACATTAAGAACGAAGGAACGGAAGTCGGCCATATTGGGAAGGTCGCATTTCAAAGCCCCTGGAAGACAGCAAATTTGAACGGACAGGAAGTCGGACATATTGAGGAGGTCTATCCAAAAGGAAGTAGGTGGGAAGATTAAGAACGAAGGAACGGAAATCGTTTACTGCCGCACCTGGGGGACGGCCGACACCGACGGACAGGAAGCCCGCCGTCTAGAGAGGGCCTCCCGCTGATTACTCGTCAAGAACCAGCCGGCCGACATGCGCAGAAGGCCGAAGGAAGCGGCCCGTCCCTTTCGGAGGAGCATAGAGTGGCGACCCTTTGGCTGACGCTCTGCGCTTTGGGACTTAGCTTCTCGGTGTCCCGATCCTGGGTAAATGGCCTACGACGGCCTCCGTGTTAATGCTATGAGACGGGAAACACTGCCCTCCTGTGGTCAAAAACGGGTACTACGGTCGCCGAAAAAAATAAAGCTTTTAAATGGGATTTTAAGGCTATTTCTTCCCCCCCCCGTTTTTATTAGTAACCTCTTGTTAATATTAATAGGGCGACGGGAGGCCCTTTTGCCATTTTTAAAGGTTTATTTCTTTTGGTGGCTGCTATACCCGGCTTGGCCACGGGAGGGCACTCTTTTCCCTCCCTTAGCGATAGCGGCATTGTGGCCGTGGACGAGGCCTACGCTGGCCTCGAGGGTAAATGCTATGGGACGGGTATTGCGGCCGCCAAGGGAAAGAAGCCTTTTTAATGGGGTTTTAAAGGCTTACCTCGTTGATCGGACGTGGAGTCCGCCCTGCCAAGAAGGTCCCGGAAAAAAAGGAAGTGGCAGGATGATTAAGAAGGACGGACGGAAAGTCGGCCGTATTGGGAGGGTCGCATTTCAACGACGCCGGCGGACATGCGCAGAAGGCTGAGGAAAGCGGCCCGTCCCTTTCGGAAGAGCGTAGAGTGGCGACCCTTTGGCTGACGCTCTGCGCTTTAGGGCTTAGCTTCTCGGTGTCCCGATCCTGGGCAAAAGGCCTACGACCGCCTCCCTGTTAATGCTATGGGACGGGAAACGCTGCCCTCCTGTGTTCAAAAATGGGTACTGCTGCCGCCCGAAGAAATAAATACTTTTTAATAGCATTTGAAGCTTATTCTTCTCTATTTTTATTCTTAATGACTTATTAATATTACCGTGGTGACGGGGGTCCGGTCGGTGCGACACGAGCACAGAAGAAATCCTGGTTCAAATCTTAAACCGAGTTCAGGCCTATCGTGGCTTATTCGTAGTAATAAGGTTTTAATAATCGACAATAATCATCTTAAAACGCCATTAAAGAAGTTTATTTATTTTTGTGGCTACGGTATCGGATTTGACCAGTTTTCCGTCCCTTAGCAGGGCTGGCTCAGGAATTCTGGGAGTTGAAGTCTCAAAGAGCCAAGGTTGCCTTACCCCTGCCTTAGCTATAGGATGGAGGCCATTAAAAAGGCCTAGGATGGACTCCCAGCCAAAGCTATGGGACAGAAAACTGTGCCCTCCTGTGCTCATAAATCGGTATTGCGGCCACCCAAAGAAATAAACCTTTTTAATGGCGTTTTAAAATGACGGTATTCTCTATCTGTATTAATAGTATTTTTTTTTAATTGAAAATTTTTAAAGTTTTACAATAAAATGCTACCCCCCTCCCACCCCCCCATTACCCTCCCCCCTCCTTCCCAGAGCTGAATACAGGGTTAAAAAAAAACCATACAAATTAAATAAACATCAAACAATTATATGTACATCCTAAAAAAGAAATTTTTAAATACTTTAACTCCAATACGTAAAAACAAAAATTCTAACCGTTACCCTTAAACCTAAGTTATTCAAAAGCTAAATAATACTTTTTAATTCCATATTTATTCTGTACAAAATCTACCCGTCTTTTCCACGCTGAAATGTATCTCTCTTGTGAATGGTCTTTTGGATAAGCCGAAATTTTTCCCATTTCTGATAAATAAGAAACTTTAGAAAACCATTCTTCTATAGTAGGCAAAGAATCCTTCTTCCGATATTGCCCAATCAGCACCTTGCCGCTGTGATTAAGTTCAACATCAAAATAATCTCTTTGCCGTCGCAATCGGCAATAATACCTAACAAAAACAATTGTGGTGTAATATTTATCCTTCTATTAAAAATCTTCTGAATGTTCCACCAAATCTTGATCCGGAAAGCCTTTATATTTCTACATGACCACCAAATGTGATAATACGTTGCATCCAAACAACCGCGTCTCCAGCATTTGGGCTGCACATTTGGATACGTCCGAGACATCTTTTGTGGATCAAGGTGCCACCTATAAAACATTTTCTAGAAATTTTCTCCTAAATTTTGAGCTTGAGTAAATTTAACATTCCTCACCCAAATTATCTCCCGTGTATCTAATAAAATCGGCTCATCAAAGTTTTGAGCCCGTTTAACCATACTTTATTAATGGTATTAACACCTAATTAATAGGGCCAGGGGAGGCCCGTTGGCTGCAACGCAGTCGCGGAAGAAGAAATCTGCTTCAAAAGCCTTAAACCTAGTTAAGAAAGCCTAGGATGGCCTAATATTAATAAGGGAGTTGAAGTCCACGAGTCGTACAAAGAACATACGGACTGCTATCAAATTTGGAATTTATTTTATTCTTGGTTACAGCAAAGAAAGAAGGATTAGGAATTGAACATCTATTAGCTTAGCAAACTCCAGGCAACTTGTAGATTGGAAAAGTTAACATATGTTGATGGAAACAATCAATAAAAAAGATTGATACAGGAAGTCCACGAGTCATAAAAGAGCCAAGGTTGCCTACCCCCTGCCCTAACAGTAACCCTAAAACCCTAACTCTAACCCTAAAACCCTAACCCTTTGACCTGACCCCTTGATTTTTGACCTGACCCCTCAACCTTTGACCTTCTTGCCCCAAAAGAGGGATAAAGACAAATGCAACACAGCTACCGTAGTTGCCCCTGGGCTCGGAAAAACAGTGCTGACTCGATAGGACCAAAAGGCTACCGGAATCACAATGGGCTTCATCTGCCTCCCGCTTGCTGCAAAGCTACCCGCTTACCTGTCTCGTGCCCTCCTTTCCGTTTTAGATTCTGTTGCTAAGATGGCCCTGCAAGTGCTTTCTAACTAACACCACCACCACCACGGTCAAAAAGGAAAGCGTTAGGCCTGTAGGAAAGGGCCTTGTCTGCACAGCTAACCGGACTGTGAGACGGGACCCTGGAAGAAAAAGGGTAATCTTGCATCTCTTTGACTGAGCTTCGACCTGAAACTTATCCTGATGCTTACTTTGAACTGATTTCAATGGCGTAAGGTTCCTCCCATTTCCCCTCGATGATTTAAAAAACAAAAGTACTGCTGTTGCAAGCAGGCGCCGTTACAGTTACGCGTTTGTGTTTTTTATTTTAAAAAGATGGACGGCAATTAACACTGTTTTCAAAATCTGGTTTACAGTGATGTTTATTCCTAGAGTTTATTACGCTAAGGTTTAAGATGTAATCTATCTTTATAGTTATTTCTAAGTTTACATTGGGTACGTTTGTTTCTAAGTTATTTTATATCTCGCCAGCTTTTGTTTCTTCTACCATCAAAGTGCTTCTTAAAACGCTATCCCTCCCGCTATTTCCCACCAAAACTGCACTATTGAGAGGAGCGGTGGCGATCGCAACCTCCCATCCTGTTTCCCGCTTCCTCTTGGGGTTTTTACTGGGCTCCCAACCTTACTCCATTTCCATCCCTGTCTCTTTAAAAGGAAAAGCCTTAACCTCACTGAAAGTGGCAAAAAGGGGGGGGGGAATCCTCAAGGACAACTTACCTGTTTCCCCCCAATTCCTTCTTAACAGCCACAGCAAGGGGGGGGGGGTCACCCATCCGGCAGAGGCTCTAGGCTGGAAATCCAGGGAGCGTGACCTCCTTTCTCCACTGCCTTTTCCAAAAAGGCTGAAGCTTTCAGCCGGCAGGCGTCCCCACCCTTCCTCCTGGCCGCTACATCAGCCTGCGGGAAGTTAGCTAAATTGCAAGCTGGACTCTGCAAAGACCCGGGTCTCCTGCTGCCCCCAGAGAGACCTGCTTTTCCTTTCTCTTACCTCTGGGCGGTGGGTGGGCTGTTTACGGCAACCTGGAGAGGAAAGGAAGGAATCTCCTATCCGTCCTAACCCTGACTTGTTTTGGACAAAGGTCTACAAAGTTAGATGGACGGCGAACAAAATAATAAAAGCCATTAGTTGCAACTTCTCACGTCTCATCGCTTTTATCCATCCTTTAAATGATAAACCTAGAAGGGAACGATAGGTTATACACAGTTTCAAAATAAACTGCATTTATTTTTATATTGATCGTTTCTTAATAAAAATGCACACAATTTCAAATAGAGATTTGATATTGCGCCTAGATTAATACAGAGGGATCTCTAAGAAATATAGTTTAGAAACATCAAACCTAAATACAAACCTACATACGTACGATCTCCTTAAAGAAATAGCAGGGCAGGACAAACAAAACTATTCTTGAATAAAAACACCGGGATTTGCTTGAAGGGGGCGAGCGGGGTGCACTTTTAGGAGCAACCTCTTAAGGTGTAACACAGGGAAGCGCGATACGACTGGTTCTTCTACATCCGGGACTCGGGCGCGGGGAAAACACCATTCAACGGCTGCCTTGCTTGGCAGCCTTCGAGGAGACCCCCGAGACGGGTCGGAACCCCCTTCCCGACCCGGACGCAAAAAGCCTGGAGCGTGTCCCGCCGGCCCCGCCTCTAAAAAGGAGCTAAAAAGAAGTCGCGGCTGAGCTCGCGTAAACGACCCCGAAGTGTGTTATTAAAACAAGCTAACTTCGTCTCTACGTTCCATATTTAGCCCCTATAGCTGAAAGGGAAAGAGCGCAAAGAGACCAGGTCTCGCAACCTCCGCCGACGCCGCAGCCGCCGCCGCCACCGGTTCTCGGTCGCATTCTTACGGACGGGGGCGGCCAAAGGCCAGACGGACATCTTAGGGGAGAGGACCAAACGAGTGGCCGGGGAGGAGGCGGGGGAGGGGGAAGGTGGGGATCCCCCGCTAACTAGGTAACAGAGAAAGCCGGTCTCTTTCTGGAATCAGGAAATGCGGGGATGGCTCGGCTCACCTGAGGCAGTAGCAGGCTTCCTTTTTTCCTTCCCGAGGCCTCGCCGGTAGACGTGCGCTCCGTCAACGTAGTGCAGAAAAGAGCACTGGAAAAAGCAGGGAACGGACAGGAAGTTGGGGACGGCCTCGGCGGATGGACAGGAACTCGGCCGTACTGGGAACGTCGTCGTCGTCGGTGGTCATGCTACGGGACGGAAAAATCTGCCCTCCTGTGGTCAAAAACGGGTACTGCGGTCGCCGAAAAAAATAAAGCTTTTAAATGGGATTTTAAGGCTATTTATTTTCCCCCGTCTTTATTAGTAGCCTCTTATTAATATTAATAGGGCGACGGGAGGCCCTTTTGCCATTTTCAAAGGTTTATTTCTTTTGGTGGCTGCTATACCCGGCTTGGCCACGGGAGGGCACTGTTTTCCCTCCCTTAGCGATAGCGGCATTGAGGCCGTGGAAAAGGCCTACGCTGGTAAATGCTATGGGACGGGTATTGCGGCCGCCAAGGGAAATAAGCCTTTTGAATGGGGTTTTCAAGGCTTACCTCGTTGATCGGACGTGGAGTCCGCCCTGCCCAGAAGGTCCCCGAAAAAAAGGAAGGACGATTAAGAAGGACGGACCGGAAGTCGGCCATATTGGGAAGGTCGCAATTTAAAGACCCTGGAGGACGGCGAATTTGCGCGGACAGGAAGTCGGACATACTGAGGAGGTCTACCCGAAAGGAAGTAGGGGGAAAGATTAAGAACGAAGGGACGGAAGTCGGACATGATGGAAAGGTCCTTTTAACCGCAGCACCTGGGGGACGGCCGATACCGACGGGCAGGAAGCCCGCCGTCCAGAGAGGGCCTCTCGCAGATGACTCGTGAAGAACCAGCCGGCCGACATGCGCAGAAGGCCGAGGGAAGCGGCCCGTCCCTTTCGGAGGAGCATAGAGTGGCGACCCTTTGGCTGACGCTCTGCGCTTTGGGGCTTAGCTTCTCGGTGTCCCGATCCTGGGCAAGTGGCCTACGACGGCTTCCCTGGTAATGCTATGGGACGGGAAACACTGCCCTCCTGTGGTCAAAATCGGGTACTGCTGCCGCCCAAAGAAATAAATACTTTTGAATAGCATTTGAAGCTTATTCTTCTCTATTTTTATTCTTAACGCCTTATTATTGATATTAACGTGGCGACGGGGGGCCCGGTCGGTGCGACACGGGCGCAGAAGAAATCCTGGTTCCAATCTTAAACCGAGTTAAGGCCTATCGTGGCTTATTCATATTAATAAGTGTTAATAATCAAGAATAATCATCTTAAAGAGGTTTATTTATTTTTCTGGCCGCAGTATCTGATTTGACCAGTTTTCCGTCCCTTAGCAGGGCTGGCTCAGGAATTCTGGGAGTTGAAGTACACCAGTCATCAAAGAGCCAAGGTTGCCTTACCCCTGCCTTAGCTATAGGATGGAGGCCATTAAAAAGGCCTAGGATGGACTCCAAGCCAAAGCTATGGGACAGAAAACTGTGCCCTCCTGGGGTAAAAAATGGGTGTTGCGGCCACCCAAAGAAATAAACCTTTTTAATGGCATTTTAAAATGACCGTATTCTCTATCTTTATTAACGGTATTAACACCTTAGTAATAGACGAAGGCCTACCAAGTTAGATGGACGGCGAACAAATTAATAAATTCCATTAGTTGCAACTTCTCACGTCTCACCCCTTTTATCCATCCTTTAAATGATAAACCTATAAGGGAACGATAGGTTATATACTTTTTCAAAATAAACTACATTTATTTTTAGATTGATCGTTTCGTAATAAAAATACACAATATTTCAAATAGATATTTGATATTGCGCTTATATGAATACATAGGTATCTCTAAGAAATATAGTTTAGAAACACCAAACCTAAATACAAACCTACATACGTACGATCTCCTTAAAGAAAAAGAAGGGCAGGACAAACAAAACTATGCTTGAATAAAAACATCTGGGTTTGCTTGAAGGGGGCGAGCCGGGTGCACTTTTAGGAGCAACCTCTTAAGGTGTAACACAGGGAAGTGCGATACGATTGGATCATGGAGAAAGCTAGGGAGTTCCAGAAAAACATCTACTTCTGCTTCATTGACTACGCTAAAGCCTTTCATTGTGTGGATCACAACAAATTGTGGCAAGTTCTTAAAGAGATGGGAATACCAGACCATCTTATTTGTCTCTTGAGAAACCTATATGCGGGTCAAGAAGCAACAGTGAGAACTGGACACGGAACCACGGATGGGTTCAAAATTGGAAAAGGAGTCCGGCAAGGCTGTATACTGTCGCCCTGCCTATTTAACTTATATGCAGAGCACATCGTGAGAAAGGCAGGGCTAGATGAAACAAAAGTTGGAATTAAGATTGCCGGGAGAAATATCAACAACCTAAGATATGCAGATGATACCACTCTAAGGGCAGAAAGTGAAGAGGAACTAAGGAGCCTCTTGATGCGGGTGAAGAAGGAGAGTGCAAAAGTTGGCTTGAAACTCAACATTAAGAAAACCAAAATCATGGCATCCGGCCCACTCAATTCCTGGCAAATAGATGGGGAAGAAATGGAGGTGGTGACAGATTTTATTTTTCTAGGCTCCAAGATCACCTCAGATGGGGACTGCAGCCAAGAAATTAAAAGACGCTTGCTCCTGGGAAGGAAAGCTATGGCAAATCTAGACAGCGTACTAAAAAGCAGAGACATCACCCTGCCAACAAAAGTGCGTATAGTCCAGGCCATGGTTTGCCCAGTTGCAATGTATGGCTGTGAAAGTTGGACCATAAGGAAGGCTGAGCGCCAAAGAATGGAGGCCTTTGAACTATGGTGCTGGAGAAGACTCCTGCGAGTCCCTTGGACTGCAAGGCGTTCAAACCGGTCAGTCCTAGAAGAGATCAACCCCGACTGCTCTTTAGAAGGCCAGATCCTGAAGTTGAAACTCAAATACTTTGGCCACCTAATGAGAAGGAAGGACTCACTGGAGAAGCGCCTAATGCTGGGAAAGATTGAGGGCAATAAAAGAAGGGGACGACAGAGAATGAGGTGGTTGGATGGAGTCACTGAAGCAGTAGGTGTGAACTTAAATGGACTCCAGAAGATGGTAGAGGACAGGAAGACCTGGAGGAACATTGTCCATGGGGTCGCGATGGGTCGGACACGACTTCGCAATTAACAACAACAAAAGAAATAAACCTTTTTAATGGCATTTTAAAATGACGGTATTCTCTATCTTTATTAACGGTATTAACACCTTATTAATAGGGCCAGGGTAGGCCCGTTTGCTGCAACGCAGGCGCGGAAGAAGAAATCTGCTTCAAAAGTTTGCTAAGCTCATAGATGTTCAATTCCTAATCCTTCATTCTTTGCTCTAACCGAGAATAAAATAAATTCTTAAACCTAGTTAAGAAAGCTTAGGATGGCCTAATATTAATAATATTAATATTGTACGAGTCGTACAGAGAACATACGGACTGCTATCCAATTTGGAGTTTTTTTATTCTTGGTGAGAGCAAAGAATGAAGCAAAGAACTGCCAAGCTCTGCTAGTGTGAAGGCCCTTGGAGAGGTCCCTCCCGCTATTTCCCACCAAAACTGCAATATTGAGAGGAGCGGTGGCCTTCGCAACCTCCCACCCTGTTTCCCGCTTCCTCTTGGGGTTTTTACTGGGCTCCCAACCTTACTCCATTTCCATCCCTGTCTCTTTAAAAGGAAAAGCCTTAACCTCACTGAAAGTGGCAAAAAAGGGGGAGAAATCCTCAAGGACAAGTTACCTGTTTCCCCCCCAGTTCCTTCTTAACAGCCACAGCAAGGGGGGGGGTGTTACCCATCCGGCAGAGGCTCTAGGCTGGAAATCCAGGGAGCGTGACCTCCTTTCTCCACTGCCTTTTCCAAAAAGGCTGAAGCTTTCATCCGGCAGGCGTCCCCACCCTTCCTCCTGGCCGCTACATCAGTCCATGCAGCTGTGACTGGGGGAAGTTAGCAAAATTGCAAGCCGGACTCTGCAAAGACCCAGGTCTCCTGCTGCCCCCAGAGAGACCTGCTTTTCCTTTCTCTTACCTCTGGGCGGTGGGTGGGCTGTTTACGGCAACCTGGAGAGGAAAGGAAGAAATCTCCTACCCTTCCTAACCCTGACTTGTTTTGGACGAAGGTCTACAAAGTTAGATGGACGGCGAACAAAATAATAAAAGCCATTAGTTGCAACTTCTCACATCTCATCCCTTTTATCCATCCTTTAAATGATAAACCTAGAAGGGAACGATAGCTTATACACATTTTCAAAATAAACTGCATTTATTTTTTATACTTTTGAGGCAGATTTCTTCTTCCGCGCCTGCGTTGCAGCAAACGGGCCTCCCCTGGCCCTATTAATAAGGTGTTAATACCGTTAATAAAATAAATAACTTCCCCTCTCCCAGGAAACAGGCGGTGGGAGCATAAGCATAAGCATAACCCAAGCAAAGCAACAGAATAAGAGACGTGGAGTTCCAACTAGAATTTAACAGAATATCTCTCTGCAGCAAAAAAAATGGAAAGCATCTCCTAAATTCTGCATGTAATCTTTATTTTATTTTGCATTTATAAAATTTTCAGTTTTTTTTAAAACAGCATTTTAAGCATTTTCCTGCTCAACAAGATAAAGTTCTCTGTTGGAAGAAGGGACGATCCCCATCAGCACCCCAGAGGTGGCTGATGGGACTTGTAATCCAGTAGAAGCCCAAGTCGCCCTCTGTTCTCTCAATCCTAAAAAGCACAGCTGCAAAAATGATGGGGATATTTTAAAAACTGGGCCTTTGCAACGGGAGAGGGAGGTGGTGGGAGGCAGCCTCTCAGGCACAAGGCTGCCTGACGAATGGGATTTGTAGTCCAAAGGGTCCCCGGGCGGGGCGAAGGCTCGAGGAGGAGGCATTACGCAGTCTAATTATCTTCACCTGTGCGGGCCGAGGCACACCTGACCGTGATGAGCAGCTTCCCGCACGGCGGCCGTCTCCATGGCAACCGCTGCGCGAGCTGGGAAAATAGCCGAGCGTTCGCACCTGTGTTTGGGCGGGAAAGAGCGCGCACCTCGGACTGCCTCGCGGGCTCCTGTCTGCACGCCCATCTCGCTCGTGATTGGCTGCTCCGGAAACGCTTCCCTCGGATTGGCTGAGCGGCCTCTCCCCTCTCCGAGAGGCGGGGGCATTTAAAATGTCAGCAGGCTTCTCAAGCTGAGTGTCAAAAGAAAAGCGAGCGCGCTGCAGAGGGCAGCCGACGCCGCTACCGCGTCTCTTTTTCCTCAGAAGAGAGGCGATAGCGGCGTCTCGTGCCTCTGCAGCGCGCTCCCTTTTCTTTTGGCACTCAGCTTGAGAAGCCCGCCGACTTTTTCCTTTTTGCTGCGGGGCGCCGGAGGGCAAAAATGTCTCTCTCCGGCTCTCCCGCGGCTCAAGTCCTCGAGCTCGAGGTCGGGCAGGGCCTTTTGAGCTTTGAGGTGATTCTGGCGGAGACTTTTTTTTACCTTTTAGGGATGCGGAGGGGGGCGCGAGTTCGTTAGCTAATTAATAGCTTATTGTTCTCGAGGAGTCAGGATAGCACCTGGGGTAATTTTAACCACGGCGTGTATTCTTACGAGTAAAACGCCAGTGGTAGCTCAACGGTGTTTTATTCAAAGGACTCCAAAACCATAGATCGCTAAAGATACTTATCTCAGTCTTTCGCTCGGGGAATAAGGCAAACCGCTGTGTCTTAGAATAATACTAGTCAAGTTCTTAACATTTTGGTCGAACGTGAGCTAATCTCAGCCATGTCCTTTTTAAAGGGACCAAACCAGCAAAAGTTAAAATTAGCTTTAAAGGTAAAATTATCTCAAGAACTGACTTCTCTCTTAGGAATAAAGTGAATTCTTGGGGTAATCTTAGCCAAGAATTCAAGTTCTTAGAATAAAATTTTGGTCGAACCTGAGGTAATCTCAGCCATGTCCTTTTTAAAGGGACCAAACCAGCAAAGGTGAATAGGATTTAAAATTAGCTTTAAAGGTAAAATTATCTCAGGAACTGACTTTCTTCTTAGGAATAAAGTGAATTCTTGGGGTAATTTTAGCCAAGAATTCAAGTTCTTAAAATAAAATTTTGATGGACTGAGCTAATCTCAGCCATGTCCTTTTTAAAGGGACCAAACCAGCAAAGGTGAATAGGAGTTAAAATTAGCTTTAAAGGTAAAATTATCTCAGGAACTGACTTTCTTCTTAGGAATAAAGTGAATTCTTGGGGTAATTTTAGCCAAGAATTCAAGTTCTTAGAATAAAATTTTGATGGAACCTGAGCTAATCTCAGCCATGTCCTTTTTAAAGGGACCAAACCAGCAAAGGTGAATAGGATTTAAAATTAGCTTTAAAGGTAAAATTATCTCAGGAACTGACTTTCTTCTTAGGAATAAAGTGAATTCTTGGGGTAATTTTAGCCAAGAATTCAAGTTCTTAAATAAAATTTTGATGGAACCTGAGCTAATCTCAGCCATGTCCTTTTTAAAGGGACCAAACCAGCAAAGGTGAATAGGATTTAAAATTAGCTTTAAAGGTAAAATTATCTCAGGAACTGACTTTCTTCTTAGGAATAAAGTGAATTCTTGGGGTAATTTTAGCCAAGAATTCAAGTTCTTAGAATAAAATTTTAATGGAACCTGAGCTAATCTCAGCCATGTCTTTTTTAAAGGGACCAAACCAGCAAAGGTGAATAGGAGTTAAAATTAGCTTTAAAGGTAAAATTATCTCAGGAACTGACTTTCCTCTTAGGAATAAAGTGAATTCTTGGGGTAATTTTAGCCAAGAATTCAAGTTCTTAGAATAAAATTTTGATGGAACCTGAGCTAATCTCAGCCATGTCCTTTTTAAAGGGACCAAACCAGCAAAGGTGAATAGGAGTTAAAATTAGCTTTAAAGGTAAAATTATCTCAGGAACTGACTTTCTTCTTAGGAATAAAGTGAATTCTTGGGGTAATTTTAGCCAAAAATTCAAGTTCTTAGAATAAAATTTTGATGGAACCTGAGCTAATCTCAGCCATGTCCTTTTTAAAGGGACCAAACCAGCAAAGGTGAATAGGAGTTAAAATTAGCTTTAAAGGTAAAATTATCTCAGGAACTGACTTTCTTCTTAGGAATAAAGTGAATTCTTGGGGTAATTTTAGCCAAGAATTCAAGTTCTTAGAATAAAATTTTGATGGAACCTGAGCTAATCTCAGCCATGTCCTTTTTAAAGGGACCAAACCAGCAAAGGTGAATAGGATTTAAAATTAGCTTTAAAGGTAAAATTATCTCAGGAACTGACTTTCTTCTTAGGAATAAAGTGAATTCTTGGGGTAATTTTAGCCAAGAATTCAAGTTCTTAGAATAAAATTTTGATGGAACCTGAGCTAATCTCAGCCATGTCTTTTTTAAAGGGACCAAACCAGCAAAGGTGAATAGGAGTTAAAATTAGCTTTAAAGGTAAAATTATCTCTTGAACTGACTTTCCTCTTAGGAATAAAGTGAATTCTTGGGGTAATTTTAGCCAAGAATTTAAGTTCTTAGAATAAAATTTTGATGGAACCTGAGCTAATCTCAAGCCATGTCCTTTTTAAAGGGACCAAACCAGCAAAGGTGAATAGGAGTTAAAATTAGCTTTAAAGGTAAAATTATCTCAGGAACTGACTTTCCTCTTAGGAATAAAGTGAATTCCTAGGGTAATTTTAGCCAAGAATTTAAGTTCTTAGAATAAAATTTTGGTGGAACCTGAGGTAATCTCAGCCTTGTCCTTTTTAAAGGGACCAAACCAGCAAAGGTGAATAGGAGTTAAAATTAGCTTGAAAGGTAAAATTATCTCAGTAATTGATTTTGCTCTCAGGAATAAAGTATTTTTTTGGAATCTGAGGTAATTTTAATCAACGCACAAGCCCCTTAAAGTAAAATATATAATAATAATAAAGTTGGAAGGGATCTTAGAGGTCATCTAGTCCAACCCTCTGCTCAGGCAGGAAACCCTATAGTTTAACAAGTTAACAAGACAAGAAACTAGCGCAGGGGTAGGCAGCCTTGGCTCTTTTATAACTTGTGAACTTCAACTCCCAGAATTCCTGATCCAGCATGGCTCAGCTTGGAAACTTCTCTTTCCCCTCAACATGGCTGGCTCAGGAATTTTGGGAATTGAAGTCCAAGGGTCTTCAAATGTGGCCCCTTTATGACTTCTGTATTTCAATTCCCAGAATTCCTCAGCCAGCGTGCCTGGCTGAGGAATTCTGGGAGCTGAAGTCCTGGGGTCTATTTGTGGACTTCAACTCCCAGAATTCCTCAGCTAGCGTGCCTGGCTGAGGAATTCTGGGAGTTGAAGTCCAGGGGTCTTCAAACATGGCCCTTTTATGACTTGTGGACTTCAACTCCCAGAATTCCTCAGCCAGCGGGCCAATCCACAAGTCATAAAAGGGTCAAGTTTGAAGACCTCTGCCTTAAAAGAAGCAAAACCTGTAAAAAACAGGCTAGTGGCTTAAGGGAGCAATGTTACAAGTTATTGTATCTTGCCTTCTTTCACAAGTAGGATAAAACACATAAAACCCCTTTGACTGATTGCTTTTCTAACCTCTGAACATGGTCATTTGGTGATGTTGATTTTTTTTTTTTAATTTCAAAGGCATGAATCCATGTAGACGAAGAAGAAGACATCAACAGTAAGACAGATGGTTTAATTCACTCTCCAGTGTATTATGAAAGTGAGGAAGCCTGGCAGATACTGTTTGCAACATGTTAACTACTGCAAAAATCTTTGGGTCTTGATAAAGTTTATCTTAAGACTTGCTTTAGCAAAGTTTTTTTTTAAACATTACAAAGTATCAAGGGTAAAAAGAGCAGTCATAAGTGTGACAAACATGCCTAAAAAGTAGCAAAAAAATTTCTGACCCAAGACAATTTTAGCTATTGGCTGTAGATCTTAGAATCAGACAGATACCAGCCTCCTCCAGTACCTGAGGACTCCCTCAGTGAGACTCAAGCCAGAAGGGAATCCTTTGGGATCACCTCCCTCCCACCTTCACACCCTTGGAAATAATGCCAATACCAGCCAGACTTCTTAGAAGCAAAAGTAAACCTGGTGATGCATTTTAATATGAGGAATACCAATAAAGAAGAATATTTATGGTTAACAGTTGAAATGAGGTGTCTTTGGTGCTCTCTGAGCTTGGCGGTTTTCTTGTAGACCAAGCATGTCCAAACTCGTGACGTCATGTGACGTCATGCAACGCATCGGGCTGGTTTTGCCCTTGCCGGCAATGGGGTGGGCGTAGCTTCCATGTGACCTGTCCAGTCCATGGCCGGCAATTTGACACCCCTGTTGTAGTGCAGTTTGTTCCCAGTTTATGTTCTAGTGCAGTGGTGGCGAACCTATGGCACTCGGAGCCCTCTCTGTGGGCACATGTGCTGTTGCCCCAGCCTTGCCTCCCCCTGTGACCCCCTCCTCTCCAGCAGCTCCCCTGAAGGAGACTCGCCCTCGAGCGTGGCCCACACGGAGCAGCGCAGCCAAGGACATGGCAGCCAGGCAGCATAGACAAGACTCTGCCCTCACACCCCATCATGCAGTTGATGCTGCAGGGCGCGGGCAGAGGGCGTGGCTGCCATAGTGCTGCTGGGCTGCCTGGGCAATCTGCGGAGGGCCATGGAGGCGGTAAGTGGTCCTGTGGGCGGGGGGGTGGGGGGTGGGGATGGAGGGGTGGAGCGGGGTCGGGGCAAGTTT
This sequence comes from Crotalus tigris, assembly GCF_016545835.1. Classification (NCBI taxonomy): domain Eukaryota; kingdom Metazoa; phylum Chordata; class Lepidosauria; order Squamata; family Viperidae; genus Crotalus; species Crotalus tigris. The sequence continues at coordinate 22,452 of NW_024098861.1, forward strand.
TTGGGCACTCGGTCTCTAAAAGGTTCGCCATCACTGTTCTAGTGGCTCCTTTCAGTGTTAGCGAAAATGGTCTTGGAGGTTGTTTGTTGCGCGATGTGTTGTTAGCTTCTTTGGCAGCTCCTTGATTAGGGTATTGTTTACTTCTTGATTGTTGGTCTGGAAATTTAGCCTTGGCAATGGTTCATAGAACCAAAAAGAAAACATCAATGGCCCTTTTTAATGTTAGGTTGGCCACTGATCTGTAAAAGATGTTATAGTTTTGTAGCTTTGCAGACTGAGCAGAGGAAGTGCACTCCTCTACCAAATATTCTTCGAAAGAGACAACGTTGCCGGGCACAACTGAGGAAGAAACAAAGGAGAAAGAAGAAAAAAGAAGAAAAAAAGAGCAAGAAAATGTTTCCAGCGCAAGCCCTCTTAGTCTTCGGCTGTGATGGCACCCTCTACGCTGAGAGGTATGTTTAGTTGAGTCTTATATTCTTTAAAGCTTTAGGATATGGAGGGAGGTGGATGGTCTTCCAGTAATTATGCCTAGGTAAGCAAGGGTAACCCCTGTGTCTGGGGTAATAGTAACCACTGTGTATTGTGCATTCTTAGGAGTAAAACCCCAGTTCAAACTGAAGTAATGTTGACTTTCAAGGCACGAATCCAAAATGACCTGTAGACGAAGAAGAAGACATCAACAGTAAGACAGATGGTTTAATTCACTCTTCGGTGTATCATGAAATTGAGGAAGCCTGGCCAGTACTGTTTGGGCCTTGCTGAAATTTACCCTAAGGCAGTGGTGACGAACCTATGGCACGTGGGACAGAGGTGGCACTCTGAGCCCTCTCTATGGGCACGCGCGCCTTCGCCCCAGCCCCACCTCCCCCCGCGGCCCCCTCTTCTCCAGCAGACCCCCGGAGGAGAATCACCCCTGGGTGTGGCCCGTGCGCAGCAGCCCAGCCAAGGACATGGCAGCCGGGCAGTGGGGACATGACTCCACCCTCGCACCCTGTCGCATGCAGATGATGCTGTGGGGCGCAGGCAGAAGGCGTGGCTGCCATGGCACTGCAGGACCACCTGGGAGATCTGCGACGGGCCATGGAGGCGGTAGGTGGCCCTGCGGGATGGCAGAGCGGGATGGGGAGGCGGGCGGGCGAGAGCTGGGGCAGGGCGGCTTTTGGACACTCTAAAAGATCTAAAAGGTTCGCCATCACTGCCCTAAGGCTTGCTTTAGCAGTTTTTTAAAAAAATGGTCTTGGAGGTTCTTTGTTGTGCTATTTGTTGTTAGCGTCTTTGGCAGTTCCTTGATTAGGACATTGTTTACTTCTTGATTGCTGGTCTGATGTTAATCATAGTGTTAATCTATGCATATCTCAGTGTGGATTGCTGGTGAAGAAGTGTTGTCTTTTTTGCAAACTGGGTACATATTGTTTCTGTCTGTCTATTCATGGCTAATTTGTCAGAGTGACAGGCTCCTAGAAATTTATTAATGTTTTTGGACATTGCTTGGTCTACGACAGGGGTAGGCAACCTTGGCTCTTTTATGACTCGTGTACTTCAAATCCCAGAATTCCTGAGCCAGAATGGCTGGCTCAGGAATTCTGTGAGTTGAAGTCCACGAGTCATAAAAGAGCCAAGGTTGCCTATCCCTGGTCTAGGATAGTCAGTTTCCCAACTGTAACTATGGTTAGGTCTTTGAATTTATTGTGAAATTAAAGAGTTTTCATTATATATTCTGGCTGCTACCTGGTATTATGATTGATATTTGATTTCACACCTTTCTTCCCTAGCATAATTTTAGCCATGGTGATGGTTCTTAGAACCAGAAAGGAAACCTCAGCGGCCCATTTAAATGATCAGTGTGGCCGGTGATTAATAATAGATTTTATAGATTTGTGCCGGGCATAATTCTAGCCAATGGTGATGGTTCTTAGAACCAGAAAGAAAACCTCAATGGCCCTTCTTAATGCTAGGTGTGGCTGTTGATCTATAATAGATTTTATAGTTTTCTGGCTGGCATTATTTTAGCCATGACGATGGGTCTTAGAACCAGAAAGGAAACCTCAATGGCCCCTTTCTAATGCTAGGTGTGGCCGTTGATCTATAAAAGATTTTATAGTTTCCTAGCTTTGCAGATTGAGCGGAGGAACAAGTTGCGCTCTTCTGCCAAATGTTCCTCGAAAGAGACGACGCATGCTGGGCATGGCAGAGGAAGAAACCAAAGAGAAAGAAGAAGAAAGAAAGTAGAACCAAGACAGCAAGAAAATGTCTCCAGCTCAAGCCTTTGGCTGTGATGGCACCTCCTACACTGTGAGGTAAGTTTAGTTGAGTCTTGTATTCTTCAAAGTCTCAGAGTATGGAGGGAGGCGGATGATCCGTTATGCCAGGGGTCCCCAACCCCTGGTCGGTGGACCATCACTGGTCCGCAGCATGCCAACAAATGGGCCACACAAATAAGCAAAGCTCCATCCTCAGGATTCAGGCAGTATTCAAAACCACACCCCCTCTGGTCCACAGAAAACCTTTCTCCACGGCACCGGTCCTTGGTGCCCAAAAGGTTGGGAACCTCTGCATTATGCCTAGATAAGGAATGGTAACACCTGCATATGAGCTAATAGTAACCATTGTGTATTGTGCATTCTTAGGAGTAAAACTCCAGGGGCAGCTGATGTAACATTGATATTTTTTTTTAATCTCAAAGGCGTCTACTATACCATCTTAGAAAACAGAAGACACAGTTGTCAGCCTGCAGTGTTGATGGTGAAAATGGAGAAAGAAGGAAGGGAATAAAAGAATGAATATGGTCTCCATCAAGAATGCTACTTCACCAACTCAATCACAACTGAGCTGTAGATAATAAAGTTTTAAATGTTTGTTGCCAGGCATAAATTTAGCCATGGCGATGGTTCTTAGAACTGGGGGGGGGGGACTCTCAATGGCCGCTTTTAAAGCTAGGCATGGCTGTTGATAGATTATAGACTTTATGGTTTTCTTGCCTGGCATAATTTTAGCCATGGCAATGGTTTTCAGAACCTGAAATAAATCCTCAACAGCCCTTTTCTAATGCTAGGTGTGGCTGTTGATATACAAAAGATTTTATAGTTTTTTTAGTTTTGCAGTCTGAGTGGAGAAACAAGTGCACTCTTGATGACAAATGTTCTTCGAAAGGGACAACCCTTGCTGTGCACAGCAGAGGAAGACACAAAAGCAAAGAAAGAAAAAAGAAGACCAAGACAGCAAGAAAATGTCTCCAGCTCAAGCCCTATTAGCCTTTGGCTGTGAGGGCGCCTCCTACGCTGTGAGGTAAGTTTAGTTTAGTCTTGTATTCTTCAAAAGATATGGAGGGAGGTGGGTGGTCTTCCCTACTTGTTGATCCGTTATGCCAGGGGTCCCCAATCCCTGGTCTGTGGACCAGCACCGGACTGCAGCATGCCAGCAAGTGGGCCACACAAACAAGCAAAGCTCCATCCTCAGGATGCAGGTATTCAACCCCCCCCCCTCTGGTCTGTGGAAACCCTTTATCCACGGCACCATTCCCTGGTGCCCAAACAGTTGGGAACCTCTGCATTATACCTAGATAAGGAACGGTAACACCTGCATCTGAGGTAATAGTAACCACTATACTTTGTGCATTCTTAGGAGTAAAACTCCAGGGGCAACTGAAGTAATACTATATTTTTTAACTCAAAGGCTTCTACTACACCATCTTAGAAGATAGAAGACTCAGCTGCCAGCCTGCAGTGTTGATGGTGAAAATGGAGGAAGAAGGAATAGAACACAAGAATGAATATAGTCTCCATCAAGAATGCTACTTCACCAACTCAATCACAACTGAATTATAGATAATAAAGTTTTAAATGTTTGTTGCCAGGCATAACTTTAGCCATGGCAATGGTTCTTAGAACTGGGGGGGGGGAGACTCTCAATGGCCCCTTTTAAAGCTAGGCATGGCTGTTGATAGATTATAGACTTTATGGTTTTCTTGCCTGGCAGAATTTTAGCCATGGCAATGGTTTTCAGAACCTGAAATAAATCCTCAACAGCCCTTTTCTAATGCTAGGTGTGGCTGTTGATCTACAAAAGATTTTATAGTTTTTTTAGTTTTGCAGTCTGAGTGGAGAAACAAGTGCACTCTGGCTGACAAATGTTCTTCGAAAGGGACAACCCTTGCTGTGCACAGCAGAGGAAGACACAAAAGCAAAGAAAGAAAAAAGAAGACCAAGACAGCAAGAAAATGTCTCCAGCTCAAACCCTATTAGCCTTTGGCTGTAAGGGCGCCTCCTACGCTGTGAGATAAGTTTAGTTTAGTCTTGTATTCTTCAAAGGATATGGAGGGAGGTGGGTGGTCTTCCCTACTTCTTGATCCGTTATGCCAGGGCTCCCCAATCCCTGGTCTGTGGACCAGCACCAGACTGCAGCATGCCAGCAAGTGGGCCACACAAACAAGCAAAGCTCCATCCTCAGGATGCAGGTATTCAACACCCCCCCCCTCTGGTCCGCGGAAACCCTTTATCCACGGCACCATTCCCTGGTGCCCAAACAGTTGGGAACCTCTGCATTATACCTAGATAAGGAACGGTAACACCTGCATCTGATGTAATAGTAACCACTATACTTTGTGCATTCTTAGGAGTAAAACTCCAGGGGCAACTGAAGTAATACTATTTTTTTTAACTCAAAGGCTTCTACTACACCATCTTAGAAGATAGAAGACTCAGCTGCCAGCCTGCAGTGTTGATGGTGAAAATGGAGGAAGAAGGAATAGAACACAAGAATGAATATGGTCTCCATCAAGAATGCTACTTCACCAACTCAATCACAACTGAATTGTAGATAATAAAGTTTTAAATGTTTGTTGCCAGGCGTAAATTTAGCCATGGCAATGGTTCTTAGAACTGGGGGGGGGGACCTCTCAATGGCCCCTTTTAAAGCTAGGCATGGCTGTTGATAGATTATAAACTTTATGGTTTTCTTGCCTGGCATAATTTTAGCCATGGTAATGGTTTTCAGAACCTGAAATAAAACCTCAACAGTCCTTTTCTAATGCTAGGTGTGGCTGTTGATCTATAAAAGATTTTATAGTTTTTTTAGCTTTGCAGACTGAGTGGAGAGCAAGTGCACTCTTGCTGACAAATGTTCCTCAAAAGAGACAACCCTTGCAGTGCACAGCAGAAGAAGAAACAAAAGCGAAGAAAGAAAAAAGAAGACCAAGACAGCAAGAAAATGTCTCCAGTTCAAGCCCTATTAGCCTTTGGCTGTGATGGAGCCTCCTACACTGTGTGGTAAGTTTAGTTGAGTCTTGTATTCTTCAAAGACTTAGGATATGGAGGGAGGTGGGTGGTCTTCCACTACTTGTTGATCTGTTATGCCAGGGGTCCTCAACCCTCAGTCTGTGGACCAGCACTGGACCGCACCATGCCACCAAGCAGGCCACACAAATAAGCAAACTCCATCCTCAGGATGCAGGTATTCAAAACCATACCCCCTCTGGTCCGCGGAAACCCTTTATCCATGGCACCATTCCCTGGTGCCCAAATGGTTGGGAACCTCTGCATTATGCCTAGATAAGGAAAGGTAACACTTGCACTTGAGGTAATAGTAACCACTGTACTTTGTGCATTCTTCGGAGTAAAACTCCAGGGGCAGCTGAAGTAATACTATTTTTTTTAACTCAAAGACTTCTGCTACACCATCTTAGAAGACAGAAGATGAAAATGGAGGAAGAAGGAATGGAACGCAAGAATGAATATCAAGAATGCTACTTCACCACATAAATCAAAACTGAACTGTAGATAATAGATTTAATACCTTTCTTGCCAGCTGTAAATTTAGCCACGGCAATGGTTTTTAGAACCAGAAAGGAAACTTCCCCAACAGCCCTTTTAAATGCTAGACACAGCTGTTGAGTGATTATAGATTTTACAGTTTTCTGCCTGGCGTAATTCTAGCCACGGTGATGGTTCTTAGAACCAGAAAGGAAATTACAACGGCCTTTTTAAATGACCAATGTGGCTGTTGATTGATTATAGATTTTATAGTTTTCTGCCTGGCATAATTCTGGCCATGGCGATGATTCTTAGAACCAGAAAGAAAGTTTCAATGGACCTTTTAATTCTAGGTGTGGCCATTGATTGATAATAGATTTTATAGTTTTCTGCCTGG
>NW_024098862.1:0-3207 GCF_016545835.1 Crotalus tigris
TCCCTAGATACCAAAACGGCTTAATTTTTGAAATTTAGAAAAAGCAACATTTTTAAGCATAAAATTTAACCCCGAATCCCATTCTGAGCTCCGTTTTTACATTTCAGTCAAAAAAAAATTTTCATCTTTGGAGCAGAAAAATCTATGACCCCGGCATCAGGAATTTCCTTCCCTGGATACCAAAACGGCTTAATTTTTGAAAAGTAGAAGAAGCACCATTTTTAAGCATGAAATTTAACCCCGAATCCCATTCTGAGGTCCGTTTTTACATTTGAGTAAAAAAAAAATTTTCATCTTTGGAGCAGAATAATCTATGACCCCGGGATCAGGAATTTCCTTCCCTGCATACCAAAACAGCTCAATTTTTGATAACTAGAAAAAGCACCATTTTTAAGCATGATATTTAACCCCGAATCCCATTCCGAGGTTCGTTTTTACATTTGGGTCAAAAAAAATTTTTCATTTCCGGAGCACAAAAATACGTGACCGCGGCATCAGCAATTTCCTTCCCTGGATACCAAAACGGCTTAATTTTTGAAAATTAGAAGAAGCACCATTTTTAAGCATGAAATTTAACCCCGACTCCCATTCTGAGGTCCATTTTTACATTTGGGTCAAAAAATTTTTTCATCTTCGGAGCACAAAAATCCGTGACCCCGGCGTCAGGAATTTCCTTCCCTGGATACCAAAACGGCTCAATTTTTGAAAACTACAAAAAGCACCATTTTTAAGCATGAAATTTAACCCCGAACCCCATTCTGAGGTCCGTTTTTACATTTCAGTCAAAAAAAATTTTTCATCTCTGAAGCACAAAAATCTATGACCCCGGCATCAGGAATTTACTTCCCTGGATACCAAAACGGCTCAATTTTTGAAAATTAGAAGAAGCACCATTTTCAAGCATTATATTTAACCCCGAATCCCATTCTGAGGTCCGTTTTTACATTTAAGTCAAAAAAAAATTTTCATCTCCGGAGCACAAAAATACGTGACCCCGGCATCAGGAATTCACCCCTCTGTGCGATACCAAAATGCGCTAATTTTTGAAAAAACTAGAAAAAAGCACATTTTTAAGCATGCAATTAACCCGAAATCCCATTCTGAGCTCCGTTTTACATTTGGTCAAAAAAAAAATTTTCCCCTCTGGGAGAAACAAAAATCTATGACCCCGGCATCAGGAATTTCCTTCCCTGTATACCAAAACGGTTCAATTTTTGAAAACTAGAAAAAGCACCATTTTTAAGCATGAAATTTAACCCCGAATCCCATTCTGAGGTCCGTTTTTACATTTGGGTCAAAAAAATTTTTTCATTTCCGGAGCACAAAAATACGTGACCGCAGCATCAGCAATTTCCTTCCCTGGATACCAAAACGGCTCAATTTGTGAAAACTAGAAAAAGCACCATTTTAAGCATGAAATTTAACCCCGAATCCCATTCTGAGGTACGTTTTTACATTAGGGTCAAAAAAAATTTTTATCTCCGGATCACAAAAATACGTGACCGCAGCATCAGCAATTTCCTTCCCTGTATACCGAAACGGCTCAATTTCAGAAAACTAGAAGAAGCACCATTTTTAAGCATGAAATTTAACCCCGAATCCGATTCTGAGGTCCGTTTTTACATTTCAGTCAAAAAAAAAATTTTCATATTTGGAGCAGAAAAATCTATGACCCCGGCATCAGGAATTTCCTTCCCTGGATACCAAAACAGCTCAATTTTTGATAACTAGAAAAAGCACCATTTTTAAGCATGAAATTTAACCCCGAATCCCATTCTGAGGTCCGTTTTTACATTTGAGTAAAAAAAAAAAATTCATCTTTGGAGCAGAAAAATCTATGACCCCGGCATCAGGAATTTCCTTCCCTGGATACCAAAACAGCTCAATTTTTGATAACTAGAAAAAGCACCATTTTTAAGCATGAAATTTAACCCCAAATCCGATTCTGCGGTCCATTTTTACATTTCAGTCAAAAAAAAATTTTCATCTTTGGAGCAGAAAAATCCATGACCCCGGCATCAGGAATTTCCTTCCCTGTATACAAAAACGGCTCAATTTTGAAAACTAGAAGAAGCACCATTTTTAAGCATGAAATTTAACCCCAAATCCGATTCTGAGGTCCGTTTTTACATTTCAGTCAAAAAAAAATTTTCATCTTTGGAATTGAAAAATCTATGACCCCGGCATCAGGAATTTCCTTCCCTGGATACCAAAACAGCTCAATTTTTGATAACTAGAAAAAGAACCATTTTTAAGCATGAAATTTAACCCCGAATCCGATTCTGAGGTCCGTTTTTACATTTCAGTCAAAAAAAAATTTTCATCTGTGGAGCAGAAAAATCTATGACCCCGGCATCAGGAATTTCCTTCCCTGGATACCAAAACAGCTCAATTTTTGATAACTAGAAAAAGCACCATTTTTAAGCATGAAATTTAACCCCGAACCACATTCTGAGGTCCGTTTTTACATTTTAGTCCAAAAAAATTTTTCATCTCAGGAGCAGAAAAATCTATGACCCCAGCATCAGGAATTTACTTCCCTGGATCCCAAAACCGGCCCCTCAATTTTTGAAATTAGCAAGAAGCACAATTTTCAAGAATTATATTTAACCCCGAATCCCATTCTGAGGTCCGTTTTTACATTTCAGTCAAAAAAAATTTTTCATCTCCGGAGCACAAAAATCCGTGACCCCGGCATCAGGAATTTCCCCCCCTGGATACCAAAACGGCTCAATTTTTGAAAACTAGAAAAAGCACCATTTTTAAGCATGCAATTTAACCCCGAATCCCATTCTGAGCTCCGTTTTTACATTTGGGTCAAAAAAATTTTTCATCTTTGGAGCAGCAAAATCTCTGTCCCCGACATCAGGAATTTACTTCCCTAGATACCAAAACGGCTTAATTTTTGAAAATTAGAAGAAGCACCATTTTTAAGCAAGAAATTTAACCCCGAATCCCATTCTGAGGTCCGTTTTTACATTTGAGTAAAAAAAAATTTTCATCTTTGGAGCAGAATAATCTATGACCCCGGGATCAGGAATTTCCCTCCCTGGATACCAAAACGGCTCAATTTTTGATAACTAAAAAAAGCACCATTTTTAAGCATGAAATTTAACCCCGAATCCCATTCTGAGCTCTGTTTTTACATTTGGGTCAAAAAAATTTTTCATCTTTGGAGCAGAAAAATCCGTGGCCCCGGCATCAAGA
>NW_024098863.1:0-34298 GCF_016545835.1 Crotalus tigris
AACATAGATAGGGTAGGTTAAAAAAGACAGTGCCCTCATAACCATACCCAAGCACTCTGAATTTGATGGCAATGTCCATTTTGCTGTATGAGTTCATGGTTACCTATCCCTAACACTAAGTGGAATTTTCCTCCAATGGATTTTCCCATGTATTTTACCAGGAAACCTAGATAGGGCTGGCTAGAAAAGTCAGTGTCTCCCTAACCATACCCAAGCACTCCGAATTTGTTGGTGATGTCCATTTGGCTCTATGAGTTCATGGTGACCTAACCCTATGTGGAATTTTTCTCCAATGCTATTTTCCCATGTATTTTACCAGGAAACCTAGATAGGGTAGGTTGAAAAAGACAGTGCCCTCATAACCATACCCAAGCACTCCGATTTTGTTGGTGATGTCCATTTTGCTGTATGAGTTCATGGTGACCTAACCCTAACCCTAAGTGGAATTTTCTTCTAATGGGATTTTTCATGTTTTTTACCAGGAAACATAGATAAGGCAGGTTAAAAAAGTCAGTGCCCCGCTAACCATAGCCAAGCACTGCGAATTTGTTGGTGATGTCCATTTTGCTGTATGAGTTCATAGTGACCTAAATCAACCCTAAGTGGAATTTTCCTCCAGTGGGATTTTCCCCGGTATTTTACCAGGAAACATAGAAAGGGCAGGGTAGAAAATACAGTGGCCAACTAAGCATACCCAAGCACCCCAAATTTGTTGGTGACGTCCATCTTGCTCTATGAGTTCATTGTTACCTAACCCTAACCCTAAGTAGAATTTTCCTCCAATGGGATTTTTCCATATATTTAACCAGGAAACATAGCTAGGGCAGGCTAGAAAAGTCAGTGCCCTGCTAACCAAAGCTAAGCACTCCGAATTTGATAGCAATGTCCATTTTCCTCTGTGAGTTCATGGTGACCTAAACCTAACCCTAAGTACAATTTTCCTCCAATGGGATTTTCCCATGAATTTTACCAGGAAACATAGATAGGGCAGGCTATTAAAGTCAGTGCCCCGCTAACCATACCCTAGAACTCCCAATTTGTTGGCAATGTCCATTTTCCTCTGTACGTTCATTGTGACCTAACCCTAAGTGGAATTTTCCTCTAATGGAATTTTCCCATGTATTTTACAAGGAAACATTGATAAGGCAGGTTAAAAAACTCAGTGCCTCCTTAACCATACCCAAGCACTCCGAATTTGTTAGTGATGTCCATTTTGCTGTATGAGTTCATGCTGACCTAAACCAACCCTAAGTGGAATTTCCCTCCAGTGGGATTTTCCCATGTATTTTACCAGGAAACATAGATAGGGCAGGCTAGAAAAGTCAGTGCCCACCTAACTATACCCTAGCACTCCAAATTTGTTGGTGATGTCCATTTGGCTCTATGAGTTCATGGTTACCTAACGCTAACCCTAAATGGAATTTTCCTCTAATGGGATTTTCCCATCTTTTTTACCAGGAAACATAGATAGGGCAGGCTAGAAAATTCAGTGCCCCACTAACCATACCCAAACACTCCGAATTTCATGGCAATGTCCATTTTGCTGTATGAGTTCATGGTGACCTAACACTAAGTGGAATTTTTCTCCAATGGGATTTTCCCATGTATTTTACGAGGAAACGTAGATAGGGCAGGCTGAAAAAGTCAGTGCTCCCCTAACCATAACCAAGCACTCCGAATTTGTTGGTGATGTCCATTTTGCTCTATGAGGTCATAGTGACCTAACCCTAACGCTAAGTAGAATTATCCTCCAATGGGATTTTCCCATGTATTTTACCAGGAAACATAGATAGGGTCGGTTAAAAAAGACAGTGCCCTCATAACCATACCCAAGCACTCTGAATTTGATGGCAATGTCCATTTTGCTCTATCAGGTCATGGTGACCTAACCCTAACCCTAAGTACAATTTTCCTCCAGTGGGATTTTCCTATGAATTTTACCAGGAAACATAGATAGGGCAGGCTATTAAAGTCAGTGCCCCGCTAACCATACCCTAGAACTCCCAATTTGTTGGCAATGTCCATTTTCCTCTGTACGTTCATTGTGACCTAACCCTAAGTGGAATTTTCCTCTAATGGAATTTTCCCATGTATTTTACAAGGAAACATTGATAAGGCAGGTTAAAAAACTCAGTGCCTCCTTAACCATACCCAAGCACTCCGAATTTGTTAGTGATGTCCATTTTGCTGTATGAGTTCATGGTGACCTAAACCAACCCTAAGTGGAATTTCCCTCCAGTGGGATTTTCCCATGTATTTTACCAGGAAACATAGATAGGGCAGGCTAGAAAAGTCAGTGCCCACCTAACTATACCCTAGCACTCCAAATTTGTTGGTGATGTCCATTTGGCTCTATGAGTTCATGGTTACCTAACGCTTACCCTAAATGGAATTTTCCTCTAATGGGATTTTCCCATGTATTTTACCAGGAAACATAGATAGGGCAGGCTAGAAAATTCAGTGCTCCCCTAACCATACCCAAGCAGTCCGAATTTGTTGGTGATGTCCATTTTGCTCTATGAGGTCATAGTGACCTAACCCTAACGCTAAGTAGAATTATCCTCCAATGGGATTTTCCCATGTATTTTAGAAGGAAAAATAGATAGGGTAGGTTAAAAAAGACAGTGCCCTCATAACCATACCCAAGCACTCTGAATTTGATGGCAATGTCCATTTTGCTCTATCAGGTCATGGTGACCTAACCCTAACCCTAAGTAGAATTTTTCTCCAATGGGATTTTCCCATGTATTTTACCAGGAAACATAGATAGGGTAGGTTAAAAAAGACAGTGCCCTCATAACCATACCCAAGCACTCTGAATTTGATGGCAATGTCCATTTTGCTGTATGAGTTCATGGTTACCTATCCATAACGCTAAGTGGAATTTTCCTCCAGTGGATTTTCCCATGTATTTTACCAGGAAACCTAGATAGGGCTGGCTAGAAAAGTCAGTGTCTCCCTAACCATACCCAAGCACTCCGAATTTTTTGGTGATGTCCATTTTGCTCTATGAGTTCATGGTGACCTAACCCTATGTGGAATTTTTCTCCAATGCTATTTTCCCATGTATTTTACCAGGAAACCTAGATAGGGTAGGTTGAAAAAGACAGTGCCCTCATAACCATACCCAAGCACTCTGAATTTGATGGCAATGTCCATTTTGCTGTATGAGTTCAGGCTGACCTAACCCTAATGCTAAGAGGAATTTTCCTCCAAATGGATTTTCCCATGTATTTTACCAGGAAACCTAGATAGGGCTGGCTAGAAAAGTCAGTGTCTCCCTAACCATACCCAAGCACTCCGAATTTGTTGGTGATGTCCATTTTGCTGTATGCGTTCATGGTGACCTAACCCTAACCCTAAGTAGAATTTTCCTCCAATGGGATTTTTCCATATATTTAACCAGGAAACATAGCTAGGGCAGGCTAGAAAAGTCAGTGCCCTGCTAACCAAAGCCAAGCACTCCGAATTTGATAGCAATGTCCATTTTCCTCTGTGAGTTCATGGTGACCTAAACCTAACCCTAAGTACAATTTTCCTCCAATGGGATTTTCCCATGAATTTTACCAGGAAACATAGATAGGGCAGGCTATTAAAGTCAGTGCCCCGCTAACCATACCCTAGAACTCCCAATTTGTTGGCAATGTCCATTTTCCTCTGTACGTTCATTGTGACCTAACCCTAAGTGGAATTTTCCTCTAATGGAATTTTCCCATGTATTTTACAAGGAAACATTGATAAGGCAGGTTAAAAAACTCAGTGCCTCCTTAACCATACCCAAGCACTCCGAATTTGTTAGTGATGTCCATTTTGCTGTATGAGTTCATGCTGACCTAAACCAACCCTAAGTGGAATTTCCCTCCAGTGGGATTTTCCCATGTATTTTACCAGGAAACATAGATAGGGCAGGCTAGAAAAGTCAGTGCCCACCTAACTATACCCTAGCACTCCAAATTTGTTGGTGATGTCCATTTGGCTCTATGAGTTCATGGTTACCTAACGCTAACCCTAAATGGAATTTTCCTCTAATGGGATTTTCCCATCTTTTTTACCAGGAAACATAGATAGGGCAGGCTAGAAAATTCAGTGCCCCACTAACCATACCCAAACACTCCGAATTTCATGGCAATGTCCATTTTGCTGTATGAGTTCATGGTGACCTAACACTAAGTGGAATTTTTCTCCAATGGGATTTTCCCATGTATTTTACGAGGAAACATAGATAGGGCAGGCTGGAAAAGTCAGTGCTCCCCTAACCATAACCAAGCACTCCGAATTTGATGCTGGTGTACATTTTGCTATATGTGTTCCTGGTGACCTAACATTAACACTAAGTGCAATTTTCTTCCAATGGGATTTTCCCATATATTTTACCAGGAAACATAGATAGGGCAGGTTACAAAAGACAGTGCCCTCATAACCATATCCAAGCACTCCCAATTTGTTGGTAATGCCCATTTTGCTGCATATGTTCATGCTTACCTAACCCTAACCTTAAGTGGAATTTTTCTCCAATAGGATTTTCCCATGTATTTTCCAAGGAAACATAGATAGGGCAGGCTAGAAAAGTCAGTGCTCCCCTAACCAATGGTCACCAACAAATTCGGGGGTTTGGGTATGGTTAGGGGGGCCCTGAATTTTATACCCTGCCTTACCTATGTTTTCTGGTAAAATCCCATTGGAGGAAAATTCCACTTAAGGTTAGGGCTAGGTAACCATGAACATATGGATCAAAATGTGCATTACCAACAAATTGGGAGTGCTTGGGTATGGTTAGGGGGGCACTGTATTTTCTGGCCTGCCCTATCTATGTTTCCGGGTAAAATACATGGTAAAATCCCATTGGAGGAAACTTCCACTTAAGGTTAGGGTTAGGTCAACATGAACTCATAGAGCAAAATGGACATCGCCAAAAAAATTCAGAGTGCTTGGGTATAGTTAGGGAGGCACTGACTTTTATAACCTGCCTTACCATTGGAGGAAAATTCCACCTAGGGTTAGGTTTAGGTCACTATGAACCCATACAGCAAAATGGACATTGCCATCAAATTCGGAGTGCTTGGGTATGGTTAGGAGGGGACTGACTTTTCTAGTCTGCCCTAGCTATATTTCCTGGTAAAATACATGGGAAAATCCCATTAGAGGAAAATTCTACTTAGAGTTAGGGTTAGGTAACCAAGAACTAATAGAGCAAAATGGATGTCACCAAGGAATTCTGGGGGCATGGGTATGGTTAGTGGGGCACTGTATTTTCTAGGCTGCCCTATATATGTTTCCTGGTAAAATACATGACAAAATCCTATTGGAGGAAAATTCTACCTGGAGTTAGGGTTAGGTAACCATGAACTCATAGACCAAAATGGACATCATCAACAATTTCGGGGGTGGGGCATGGATATGGTTAGTGGGGCACTTTATTTTCTAGCCTGCCCTATCTATGTTTCCTAGTAAAATACATGGGAAAATCCCATTGGAGGAAAATTCCACTTAGGGTTAGGGTTAGGTCACCATGAAGTCATAGAGCAAAATGGATATCTCCCAAAAAATTTGGAGTGCTTGGGTATAGTTAGGGGGGCACTGAGTTTTTTAATCTGCCTTATCTATGTTTCCTGGTAAAAAACATGGAAAAATACCATTGGAGGAAAATTACACTTAGGGTTAGGGTTACTGGACCATGAACTCATACAGGAAAATGGAGATTGCCATCAAATTCGGAGTACTTGGCTATGGTTAGGAGGGCACTGACTTTTCTAGCCTACCTTATCTACGTTTCCTGGTAAAATACATGGGAAAATCCCATTGGAGGAAAATTCTACCTGCGGTTAGGGTTAGGTAACCGTGAACTCATAGAGCAAAATGGACATCACCAACAAATTCGGGGGGCATGGATATGGTTAGTAGGGCACTGTATTTTCTAGCCTGCCCTATCTATGTTTCCCGGTAAAATACATGGGAAAATCCCATTGGAGGAAAATTCTAGTTAGGGTTAGGTTTAGGTAACGATGAATTCATAGAGCAAAATGAACCTCAACAACAAATTCGGGGGGCTTGGGTATGGTTAGGAGGGCACTGAATTTTTTAACCCTCCGTATCTATGTTTCCTGGTAAAATACATGGGAAAATCCCACTGGAAGAAAATTCCACTTATGGTTAGGGTTAGGTCACCATGAACTCACACAGCAAAATGGACACTGACAACAAATTGGGAGTGCTTCGGTATGGTTATCGGGGCACTGACTTTACTAGCCTACCCTATCTATGTTTCCTGCAAAAATACATGGGAAAATCCCAATGGAGGAAAATTCCACTTAGCGTTAGGGTTAGGTCACCATGAACTCACAGAGCAAAATGGACTCTTCCAACAAATTGGGAGTGCTTGGCTTTGGTTAGCAAGGAACTGACTTTTCTAGCCTGCTCTAGCTATGTTTCCTGGTAGAATACACGGGAAAATCCCATTGGAGGAAAATTCTACTTAGGGCTACGGTTAGGTCACCATGAACTCATAGAGCAAAATGGACATCACCAACAAATTTGGAGTGCTTGGGTATGGTTAGGGGGGCACTGATTTTTCTAGCCTGCTCTATGTATATTTCCTGGTAAAATATATGGTAAAATCCTATTGGAGGGAAATTCTAGTTAGGGTTAGGTTTAGGTAACCATGAATTCATAGAGCAAAATGGACATTGCCAACAAATTGGGTGTTCTTGGGTATGGTTATGAGGGCACTGTCTTTTTTAACCTACCCTATCTATGTTTCCTGGTAAAATACATGGGAAAATCCCATTGGAGGAAAATTCTACTTAGGGTCAGGGTTAGGTCACCATGAACTCATAGAGAAAATGTACGTCACCACAAATTTGGGGGGCTTGGGTATGGTTAGTGGAGCACTGTATTTCTAGCCTGCCCTATCTTTGTTTCCTGGTAAAATAAATGGGAAAATACAATTGGAGGAAAATTCTACTTATGGTTAGGGTTAGGTCACCATGAACTCACAGAGGAAAATGGACATTGCTATCAAATTCGGAGTGTTTGGGTATGTTTAGGAGGGCACTGAATTTTCTAGCCTGCTCTATGTATGTTTCCTGGTAAAATACATGGGAAAATCCGATTGGAGGAAAATTCTACTTAGTGTTAGGGTTAGGTCACCATGACCTCATAGAGCAAAACGGACGTCACCAACAAATTCAGAGTGCTTGGGTATGGTTAGAAGGGAACTTTCTTTTCTAGTCTGCCCTATATATGTTTCCTGGTAAAATACATGGGAAAATCCCATTGGAGGAAAATTCCACTTAGGGTTAGGGTAAGGTCACCATGAACTCATAGAGCAAAATGGACATTGCCAAGAAATTGGGAGTTCTTCGGTATTGGTAGCGGGGCACTGACATTTCTAGCCTACCCTATCTATATTTCCTGATAAAATACATGGGAAAATCGCATTGGAGGAAAATTCTACATATGGTTAGGTTAGGTAACGATGAACTCATAGAGCAAAATGGACATTGCCAAGAAATTGGGAGTGCTTGGGTTTGGTTAGCGGGGGAGTGACATTTCTAGCCTGCCCTATCTATATTTCCTGATAAAATAAATGGGAAAATCGCATTGGAGGAAAATTCTACTTATGGTTAGGTTAGGGAACGATGAACTCATAGAGCAAAATGGACGTCATCAACAAATTCGGGGGGTTGGGTATGGTTAGAAGAGAACTTACTTTTCTAGTCTGCCCTATATATGTTTCCTGGTAAAATACATGGGAAAATCCCATTGGAGGAATATTCCACTTAGGGTTAGAGTTAGGTAACCATGAACTCATACAGCAAAATAGACATTGACATCAAATTCGGAGTGCTTGGGTATGGTTAGGAGGGCACTGACTTTTCTAGTCTGCTCTATGTATGTTTCCTGGTAAAATACATGGGGAAATTCCATTGGAGGAAAATTCTACTTAGGGTTAGGGTTAGGTCACCATGAACTCATAGAGAAAATGTACGTCACCACAATATTTGGGGGGCTTAGGTATGGTTAGTGGAGCACTGTATTTCTAGCCTGCCCTATCTTTGTTTCCTGGTAAAATAAATGGGAAAATACAATTGGAGGAAAATTCTACTTATGGTTAGGGTTAGGTCACCATGAACTCACAGAGGAAAATGGACATTGCTATCAAATTCGGAGTGGTTGGGTATGTTTAGGAGGGCACTGAATTTTCTAGCCTGCTCTATCTATGTTTGCTGGTAAAATATATGGGGAAATTCCATTGGAGGAAAATTGTACTTAGGGTTAGGTTTAGGTCACCATGAACTCACAGAGCAAAATGGACATTGCTATCAAATTCGGAGTGCTTAGCTTTGGTTAGCAGGGCACTGACTTTTCTAGCCTGCCCTAGCTATGTTTCCTGGTAAAATATATGGAAGAATCCCATTGGAGGAAAATTCTACTTAGGGTTAGGTTTAGGTAACAATGAACTCATAGAGCAAGATGGACGTCACCAACAAATTTGGGGTTCTCGGTTAGTTGGCCACTGTATTTTCTACCCTGCCCTTTCTATGTTTCCTGGTAAAATACCGGGGAAAATCCCACTGGAGGAAAATTCCACTTAGGGTTGGTTTAGGTCACTATGAACTCATACAGCAAAATGGACATGACTAACAAATTCAGACTGCTTGGGTATGGTTACGGAGGCACTGAGTTTTTTAACCTGCCTTATCTATGTTTCCTGGTAAAAAACATGGGAAAATCCGATTAGAGGAAATTTCCTCTTAGGGTTAGGGTAAGGTCACCATGAACTCATAGAGCAAAATGGACATTACCAAGAAATTGGGAGTTCTTGGGTTTGGTTAGCGGGGCACTGACATTTCTAGCCTGCCCTATCTATATTTCCTGATAAAATACATGGGAAAATCCCATTGGAGAAAAATTCTACTTAGGGTTAGGTTAGGTAAAGATGAACTCATGGAGCAAAATGGACGTCACCAACAAATTCGGGGGGTTGGGTATGGTTAGAAGGGCACTTACTTTTCAAGTCTTCCCTATATATATTTCCTGATAAAATACATGGGAAAATCCCATTGGAGGAAAATTCTACTTAGGGTTAGGGTTAGCTAACGATGAACTCATAGAGCAAAATGGATGTCACCAACAAATTCGGGGGGTTGGGTATGGTTAGAGGGGCACTGATTTTTCTAGCATGCCCTATCAATGTTTCCTTGTAAAATACATGGGAAAATCCTATTAGAGGAAAATTCCACTTAGGGTTAGAGTTAGGTAACCATGAACTCATACAGCAAAATAGACATTGACATCAAATTCGGAGTGCTTGGGTATGGTTAGGAGGACACTGACTTTTCTAGTCTGCTCTATGTATGTTTCCTGGTAAAATACATGGGAAAATCCCATTGGAGGAAAATTCTACTTAGGGTTAGGGTTAGGTAACAATGAACTCATAGAGCAAAATGGACATTACCAACAAAATTGGGGGGCTTGGGTATGGTTAGAGGGGCACTGACTTTTCCAGCCTGCCCTATCTATTTTTCCTGGTAAAATACATGGGAAAATAGCATTGGAGAAAAATTCCACTTAGGGTTAGGATTAGTTCAACATGAACTCATAGAGCAAAATGGGCATAACCAACAAATTCGGAGTGCTTGGGTAGGGTTAGGGGAGCACTGACTTTTCTAGCCAGCCCTATCTAGGTTTCCTGGTAAAATACATGGGAAAATCCCATTGGAGAAAAATTCCACTTAGGGTTACGGTTAGGTCACCATGAACTCAGAGCAAAATGGACATTGCCAACAAATTGGGAGTTTTTGAGTATAATTAGCGGGGCACTGACTTTGCTAGCCTGCCCTATCTATTTTTCCTGGTAAAATACATGGGAAAATCCCATTGGAGCAAAATTCCACTTAGGGTTAGGGTTAGGTCACCATGAACTCACAGAGCAAAATGGATATTGCCAACAAATTGGGAGTGCTTGGGTATGGTTAGGAGGGCACTGACTTTTCTAGCCGTCCCTATTTATGTTTCCTGGTAAAATACATGGGAAAATCCCATTGGAGGGAAATTCCTCTTAGGGTTAGGGTGAGGTCACCATGAACTCAGAGCAAAATGGACATTGCCAACAATTTTGGAGTGTTTGAGGATAATTAGCTGGGCACTGACTTTTCTAGCCTGCCCTATCTATTTTTCCTGGTAAAATACATGGGAAAATCCCATTGGAGGAAAATTCCACTTAGGGTTAGGGTTAGGTCGCCATGAACTCACAGAGCAAAATGGACATTGCCAACAAATTGGGAGTGCTTGGCTTTGGTTAGCAGGGCACTGACTTTTCTAGCCTGCCCTATCTATGTTTCCTGGTAAAATACATGGGAAAATCCCATTGGAGGAAAATTCCTCTTAGGCTTAGGGTTAGGTCAACATGACCTCATAGAGCAAAATGGACATTGCCATCAAATTCAGAGTGCTTGGGTATGGTTATGAGGGCACTGTCTTTTTTCACCTACCCTATCTAAGTTTCCTGGTAAAATACATGGGGAAATCCCATTGGAGGAAAATTCTACTTAGGGTTAGGGTTAGGTAACAATGAACTCATAGAGCAAAATGGACATCACCAACAAAATCGGGGGGCTTGGGTATGGTTAGAGGGGCACTGACTTTTCCAGCCTGCCCTATCTATGTTTCCTGGTAAAATACATGGGAAAATAGCATTGGAGAAAAATTCCACTTAGGGTTAGGATTAGGTCAACATGAACTCATAGACTAAAATGGACATCACCAACAAATTCGGAGTGCTTGGGTAGGGTTAGGGGAGCACTCACTTTTCTGGCCAGCCCTATCTAGGTTTCCTGGTAAAATACATGGGAAAATCCCATTGGAGAAAAATTCCACTTAGGGTTACGGTTAGGTCACCATGAACTCAGAGCAAAATGGACATTGCCAACAAATTGGGAGTTTTTCCTCCAACGGGATTTTCCCATTTATTTACCAGGAAACATAGATAGGGCAGGTTAAAAAACTCAGTGCCCCCCTAACCATACCCAAGCACTCCGAATTTATTGGTGATTTCCGTTTTGCTCTGTAAGTTCATGGTGACCTAACCGTAACCCTAAGTGGAATTTTCCTCCAATGGGATTTTCCCATGTATTTTACCAGGAAACATAGATAGGGCAGGCTGGAAAAGTCAGTGCCCCTCTAACCATACCCAAGCCCCCCGAATTTGTTGGCAATGTCCATTTTGCTCAGAGTTCATGGTGACCTAACCGTAACCCTAAGTGGAATTTTTCTCCAATGGGATTATCCCATGTATTTTACCAGGAAACCTAGATAGGGCTGGCTAGAAAAGTCAGTGCTCCCCTAACCCTACCCAAGCACTCCGAATTTGTTGGTGAAGTCCATTTTTCTCTATGAGTTCATGTTGACCTAATCCTAACCCTAAGTGGAATTTTTCTCCAATGCTATTTTCCCATGTATTTTACCAGGAAACATAGATAGGGCAGGCTGGAAAAGTCAGTGCCCCTATAACCATACCCAAGCCCCCCGATTTTGTTGGTGATGTCCATTTTGCTCTATGAGTTCATTGTTACCTAACCCTAACCCTAAGTAGAATTTTCCTCCAATGGGATTTTCCCATGTATTTTACCAGGAAACCTAGATAGGGCTGGTTAGAAAACTCAGTGCTCCCCTAACCATACCCAAGCACTCCGAATTTGATGGCAATGTACATTTTGCTGTATGAGTTCATGTTGACCTAACCCTAACCGTAACTGGAATTTTTCTTCAATGGGATTTTCCCATTTATTTTCCCAGCAAACATAGAGATGGCAAGTTAAAAAAAACTCAATGCCTCGCTAACCATACCCAAGAACTCCCACTTTGTTCGTGATGTCCATTTTGCTCTATGAGTTCATGGTGACTTAACCCTAAGTGGAATTTTCCTCCAATGGGATTTTCCCATGTATTTTACAATGAAACATAGATAGGGCAGGCTGGAAAATTCAGTGCTCCCGTAACCATACCCAAGCACTCCGCATTTGTTGGTGATGTCCATTTTGCTCTGTGAGTTCATGGTGACCTAACCCTAACCCTAAGTGGAATTTTCCTCCAGTGTGATTTTTCCATGTATTTTAGCAGGAAACATAGATAGGGTAGGTTAAAAAAGACAGTGCCCTCATAACCATACCCAAGCACTCAGAATTTGATGGCAATGTCCATATAGCTCTATGAGTTCATGTTGACCTAACCCTAACCCTAACTGGAATTTTCCTCCAATGGGATTTTCCCATGTATTTTACCAGGAAACATAGATAGGGCAGGCTAGAATAGTCAGTGTCCCGCTAACCATACCCAAGCACTCCAAATTTGTTGGTGATGTCCATTTTGCTCTATGAGTTCATGTTGACCTAATCCTAACCCTAAGTGGAATTTTTCTCCAATGCTATTTTCCCATGTATTTTACCAGGAAACCTAGATAGGGCTGGTTAGGAAACTCAGTGCTCCCCTAACCATACCCAAGCACTCCGAATTTGTTGGTGATGTCCATTTTTCTCTATGAGTTCATGCTGACCTAACCCTAACCCTAAGTGGAATTTTCCTCTAATAGGATTTTCCCATGTATTTTACCAGGAAACAGAGATAGAGCAAGATAAAAAACTGAGTGCCCCCCTAACCAAACCGAAGAACTCCGAATTTGTTGGTGATGTCCATTTTGCTGTATGAGTTCATGGTGACCTAACCGTAAGTGGAATTTTTCTCCAATGGGATTTTCCTATGTATTTTACCAGGAAACATAGATAGGGCAGGCTGGAAAACTCAGTGCTCCCCTAACCATACCCAAGCACTCCGAATTTGTTGGTGATGTCCATTTTGCTCTGTGAGTTCATGGTGACCTAACCGTAACCCTAAGTGGAATTTTTCTCCAATGGGATTTTCCCATGTATTTTACCAGGAAACATAGATAGGGCAGGCTAGGAAAGTCAGTGCCCTCCTAATCATAACCAAGCACTCCGAATTTGATGGCAATGTCCATTTTGCTGTATGAGTTCATGGGGCCTTAACCCTAACCCTCAGTGGAATTTTCCTCCAATGGGATTTTCCCATGTATTTTACCAGGAAATATAGATAGGGAAGGTTAAAAAATTCAGTGCCCCCCTAACCATAGCCAAGCACTCCAAATTTGTTAGTGATGTCCATTTTGCTCTATGAGTTCATGGTGATCTAACCCTAACCTTAAGTAGAATTTTCCTCCAGTGGGATTTTCCCATGTATTTTACTAGGAAACTAGATATTTACCACGAAACTTAGATAGGGCAGGTTAAAAAAACTCAGTGCCCCCCTAACCATACCCAAGCATTCCAAATTTGTCGGTGATTTCCATTTTGCTCTATGAGTTCATGGTGTGCTAACCCTAACCCTAAGTAGAATTTTACTCCAATGGGATTTTCCCATGTATTTTACCAGGAAACATAGATAGGGCAGGATAGAAAAGTCAGTGCCCCGCTAATTATACTCAAACACTCCCAATTTGTTGGCAATGTCCATTTTGCTTTGAGTTCGTGGTGACCTAACCCTAACCCTAAGAGGAATTTTCCTCCAAAGGGATTTTCCCATGTATTTTACCAGGAAACATAGATAGGGCTGACTAGAAAAGTCAGTGCTCCCCTAACCATACCCAAGCACTCCGAATTTGTTGGTGATGTCCATTTTTCTCTATGAGTTCATGGTGACCTAACCCTAACCCTAAGTGGAATTTTCCTCTAATGGGATTTTCCCATGTATTTTACCAGGAAACATAGATAGGGAAGGTTAAAAAATTCTGTGCCCCCCTAACCATAGCCAAGCACTCCAAATTTGTTGGTGATGTCCGTTTTGCTCTATGAGTTCATGGTGATCTAACCCTAACCCTAAGTAGAATTTTTCTCCAATGGGATTTTCCCATGTATTTTACCAGGAAACATAGCTAGGGCAGGCTAGAAAAGTTAGTGCCCTGCTAACCAAAGCCAAGCACTCCCAATTTTTTGGCAATGTCCATTTTGCTCTATGAGTTCATGGTGACCTAACCCTAACCCTAAGTGGAATTTTCCTCTAATGGGATTTTCCCATGTATTTTACCAGGAAACAGAGATAGGGCAGGTTAAAAAATTCAGTGCCCCTCTAACCAAACCGAAGAACTCCGAATTTGATGGTGATGTCCATTTTGCTCTATGAGTTCATGGTGATCTAACTTTAATCCTAAATGGAATTTTCCTCCAATGGTATTTTCCCATGTATTTTACCAGGAAACCTAGATAGGGCTGGCTAGAAATGTCAGTGCCTCCCTAACCATACCCAAGCACTCCGAATTTGTTGGTAATGTCCATTGTGCTCTATGAGTTCATGGTGATCTAACTTTAACCCTAAGTTGAATTTTCCTCCAATGGATTTCCCCATGTATTTTACCAGGAAACCTAGATAGGGCTGGCCAGGAAAGTCAGTGCCCCCCTAGCCATACCCAAGCACTCCGAATTTGTTGGTGATGTCCATTTTGCTCTATGAGTTCATGGTGACCTAACCCTAACCCTAAGTAGAATTTTCTTCCAATGGGATTTTCCAATGTATTTTACCAGGAAACATAGATAGGGCAAGCTGGAAAGGTCAGTGCTCCCCTAACCATACCCAAGCAGTCCGAATTTGTTGGTGATGTCCATTTTGCTCTATGAGGTCATGGTGACCTAACCCTAAGTGGAATTTCCTTCAATGGGATTTTCCCATGTATTTTACCAGGAAACATATATAGGGTAGGTTAAAAGAGACAGTGCCCTCATAACCATACCCAAGCACTCTGAATTTTATGGCAATGTCCATTTTGCTCTATGAGGTCATGGTGACCTAACCGTAACCCTAACTAGAATTTCCCTCCAATAGGATTTTCTCATGTATTTTAACAGGAAATATACATAGAACAGGCTAGAAAAATCAGTGCCCCTCTAACCATACCCAAGCACTCCGAATTTCTTGGTGATGTACATTTTGCTCTATCCGTTCATGATTACTTAACCCTAACCCTAAGTGGAATTTTCCTCCAAAGGTATTTTCCCTTGGTTTTTACCAGGAATGCTACATAGGGCAGGTTAAAAAACTCAGTGCCCTCATAACCGTACCCAAGCACTCCGAATTTGTTGGTGATGTCCATTTTCCTCTATGAATTCATGGTTACCTAAATCTAACCCAAACTAGAATTTTCCTCCAATAGGATTTTCCCATGTATTTTACCAGGAAATATACATAGAGCAGGCTAGAAAAGTCAGTGCCCCGCTAACCATACGCAAGCACTCCGAATTTGTTGGTGATGTCCATTTTGCTGTATAAGTTCATGGTGACCTAACCCTAAGTGGAATTTTTCTCCAATGCTATTTTCCCATGTATTTTACGCGGAAACATACATATGGCAGGCTGGAAAAGTCAGTGCTCCCCTAACCATACCCAAGCAGTCCAAATTTGTTGGTGATGTCCATTTTGGTCTATGCGTTCATTGTGACCTAACCCTAACCCTAACTGGAAATTTTCCTCCAATGGGATTTTCCCATGTATTTTTCCATGAAACATAGATAGGGTAGGTGAAAAAACTCAGCGCCCCGCTAACCATACCCAAGAATGCCCAATTTGTTGGCAATGTCCATTTTGCTCTATGAATTCATGGTTACCTAAACCTAACCCTAACTAGAATTTCCCTCCAATAGGATTGTCCCATGTATTTTACCAGGAAACATACATAGAACAGGCTAGAAAAGTCAGTGCCCTGCTAACCATACCCAAGCACTACGAATTTGTTGGTGATGTCCATTTTGCTGTATGAGTTCATGGTGACCTAACCCTAAGTGGAATTTTTCTCCAATGCTATTTTCCCATGTATTTTACCAGGAAACCTAGATAGGGTAGGTAGAAAAAGACAGTGCCCTCATAACCATACCCAAGCACTCTGAATTTGATGGCAATGTCCATTTTGCTGTATGAGTTCAGGCTGACCTAACCCTAATGCAAAGTGGAATTTTCCTCCAAATGGATTTTCCAATGTATTTTACCAGGAAACCTAGATAAGGCTGGCAAGAAAAGTCAGTGCCGCCCTAACCATACCCAAGCACTCTGAAGTTCTTGGTGATTCCATTTTGCTCTATGAGGTCATGGTGACCTAACCCTAACCCTAAGTAGAATTTTCCTCCAATGAATTTTCCCATGTATTTTACCAGGAAACATAGATAGGGTAGGTTAAAAAAGACAGTGCCCTCATAACCATACCCAAGCACTCTGAATTTGATGGCAATGTCCATTTTGCTGTATGAGTTCATGGTGACCTATCGCTAACACTAAGTGGAATTTTCCTCCAACGGATTTTCCCATGTATTTTACCAGGAACCTAGATAGGGCTGGCTAGAAAACTCAGAGCCCCGTTAACCATACCCAAGCACTCCGAATTTGTTGGTGATGTCCATTTTGCTGTATGAGTTCATGGTGACCTAACCCTAACCCTAAGTGGAATTTTCCTCTAATGGGATTTTCCCATGTATTTTACCACGAAACATAGATAGGGCTGGCTAGAAAGGTCAGTGCCCCCCTAACCATACCCAAGCAGTCCGAAGTTGTTGGTGATGTCCATTTTGCTGTATGAGTTCATGGTGACCTAACCCTAAGTGGAATTTTTCTCCAATGCTATTTTCCTATGTATTTTACGAGGAAACATAGATAGGGCAGGCTGGAAAAGTCAGTGCTCCCCTAACCATACCCAAGCAGTCCTAATTTGTTGGTGATGTCCATTTTGCTCTATGAGGTCATAGTGACCTAACCCTAACGCTAAGTAGAATTATCCTCCAATGGGATTTTCCCATGTATTTTACCAGGAAACATAGATAGGGTAGGTTAAAAAAGACAGTGCCCTCATAACCATACCCAAGCACTCTGAATTTGATGGCAATGTCCATTTTGCTCTATCAGGTCATGGTGACCTAACCCTAACCCTAAGTAGAATTTTTCTCCAATGGGATTTTCCCATGTATTTTACCAGGAAACATAGATAGGGTAGGTTAAAAAAGACAGTGCCCTCATAACCATACCCAAGCACTCTGAATTTGATGGCAATGTCCATTTTGCTGTATGAGTTCATGGTTACTTATCCCTAACGCTAAGTGGAATTTTCCTCCAATGGATTTTCCCATGTATTTTACCAGGAAACCTAGATAGGGCTGGCTAGAAAAGTCAGTGTCTCCCTAACCATACCCAAGCACTCCGAATTTGTTGGTGATGTCCATTTTGCTCTATGAGTTCATGGTGACCTAACCCTATGTGGAATTTTTCTCCAATGCTATTTTCCCATGTATTTTACCAGGAAACCTAGACAGGGTAGGTTGAAAAAGACAGTGCCCTCATAACCATACCCAAGCACTCTGAATTTGATGGCAATGTCCATTTTGCTGTATGAGTTCAGGCTGACCTAACCCTAATGCTAAGAGGAATTTTCCTCCAAATGGATTTTCCCATGTATTTTACCAGGAAACCTAGATAGGGCTGGCTACAAAAGTCAGTGTCTCCCTAACCATACCCAAGCACTCCGAATTTCTTGGTGTTGTCCATTTTGCTCTATGAGTTCATGGTGACCTAACCCTAAGTGGAATTTTTCTCCAATGCTATTTTCCCATGTATTTTACGAGGAAACATAGATAGGGCAGGCTGGAAAAATCAGTGCTCCCCTAACCATACTCAAGCAGTCCGAATTTGTTGGTGATGTCCATTTTGCTCTATGAGGTCATGGTGACCTAACCCTAACCCTAAGTAGAATTTTCCTACAATGGGATTTTCCCATGTATTTTACCAGGAAACATAGATAGGGTAGGTTAAAAAAGACAGTGCCCTCATAACCATACACAAGCACTCTGAATTTGATGGCAATGTCCATTTTGCTCTATGAGGTCATGGTTACCTAACCGTATCCCTAAGTAGAATTTTCCTCCAATGGGATTTTCCCATGTATTTTAACAGGAAACATAGATAGGGTAGGTTGAAAAAGAAGTGCCCTCATAACCATACCCAAGCACTCTGAATTTGATGGCAATGTCCATTTTCTGTATGAGTCCAGTCTGACCTAACCCTAACGCTAAGTGGAATTTTCCTCCAATGGATTTTCCCATGTATTTTACCAGGAAACCTAGATAGGGCTGGCAAGAAAATTCAGTGCCCTCCTAACCATACCCAAGCACTCTGAATTTGTTGGTGACATCTGTTTTGCTCTATGAGGTCATGGTGACCTAACCTTAACCCTAAGTAGAATTTTCCTCCAATGGGATTTTGCCATGTATTTTACCAGGAAACATAGATAGGGTAGGTTAAAAAAGCAGTGCCCTCATAACCATTACCCAAAAACACCCAATTTGTTGGCAATTTCCATTTTGCTCTATAAATTCATGGTTACCTAAACCTAACCCTAACTAGAATTTCCCTCCAATTGGATTTTCCCATGTATTTTACAAGGAAACATAGATAGGGCAGGTTAAAAAACTCAGTGCCTCCCTAACCATGCCCAAGCACTCCGAATTTGTTGGTGATGTCCATTTTGCTGTAGGAGTTCATGGTGACCTAACCCTAAGTGGAATTTTTCTCCAATGCTATTTTCCCAAATATTTTAAAAGGAAATATAGATAGGGCAGGCTGGAAAAGTCAGTGCTCCCGTAACCATACCCAAGCACTCCAAATTTGATGGCAATGTACATTTTGCTGTATGAGTTCATGGTGACCTAACCCTAACCCTAAGTGGAATTTTTCTCCAATGGGATTTTGCCATGTATTTTACCAGGAAACATAGATAGGTCAAGCTAGAAAAGTCAGTGCCCTCCTAACCATACCCAAGCACTCCGAGTTTGATTGCAATATCGATTTTCCTGTATGAGTTCAGGCTGACCTAACCTTAACGTTAAGTGAAATTTTCCTCCAATGGATTTTCCCATGTATTTTACCAGGAAACCTAGATAGGGCTGGCTAAAAAAGTCAGTGCCCCCCTAACCATACCCAAGCACTCCGAATTTGTTGGTGATGTCCATTTTGCTCTATGAGTTCATGGTGACCTAACCCTAAGTGGAATTTTTCTCCAATGCTATTTTCCCATGTATTTTACGAGGAAACATAGATAGGGCAAGCTAGAAAAGTCAGTGCCCTGCTAACCAAAGCCAAGCACTCCCAATTTGTTGGCAATGTCCATTTTGCTCTATGAGTTCATGGTGACCTAACCCTAACCCTAAGTGGAATTTTCCTCCAATGGATTTTCCCATGTATTTTACCAGGAAACCTAGATAGGGCTGGCTAGAAATGTCAGTGCCTCCCTAACCATACCCAAGCACTCCGAATTTGTTGGTAATGTCCATTGTGCTCTATGAGTTCATGGTGATCTAACTTTAACCCTAAGTTGAATTTTCCTCCAATGGATTTCCCCATGTATTTTACCAGGAAACCTAAATAGGGCTGGCCAGGAAAGTCAGTGCCCCCCTAACCATACCCAAGCAGTCCGAATTTGTTGGTGATGTCCATTTTGCTCTATGAGGTCATGGTGACCTAACCCTAAGTGGAATTTCCCTCCAATGGGATTTTCCCATGTATTTTACCAGGAAACATATATAGGGTAGGTTAAAAGAGACAGTGCCCTCATAACCATACCCAAGCACTCTGAATTTTATGGCAATGTCCATTTTGCTCTATGAGGTCATGGTGACCTAACCGTAACCCTAACTAGAATTTCCCTCCAATAGGATTTTCTCATGTATTTTACCAGGAAATATACATAGAGCAGGCTAGAAAAATCAGTGCCCCCCTAACCATACCCAAGCACTCCGAATTTCTTGGTGATGTCCATTTTGCTCTATCCGTTCATGATTACTTAACCCTAACCCTAAGTGGAATTTTCCTCCAAGGGTATTTTCCCTTGGTTTTTACCAGGAATGCTAGATAGGGCAGGTTAAAAAACTCAGTGCCCTCATAACCATACCCAAGCACTCCGAATTTGTTGGTGATGTCCATTTTCCTCTATGAATTCATGGTTACCTAAATCTAACCCAAACTAGAATTTTCCTCCAATAGGATTTTCCCATGTATTTTACCAGGAAAAATACATAGAGCAGGCTAGAAAAGTCAGTACCCCGCTAACCATACCCAAGCACTCCGAATTTGTTGGTGATGTCCATTTTGCTGTATAAGTTCATGGTGACCTAACCCTAAGTGGAATTTTTCTCCAATGCTATTTTCCCATGTATATTACGCGGAAACATACATATGGCAGGCTGGAAAAGTCAGTGCTCCCCTAACCATACCCAAGCAGTCCAAATTTGTTGGTGATGTCCATTTTGGTCTATGCGTTCATTGTGACCTAACCCTAACCCTAACTGGAATTTTTCTCCAATGGGATTTTGCCATGTATTTTACCAGGAAACATAGATAGGTCAAGCTAGAAAAGTCAATGCCCTCCTAACCATACCCAAGCACTCCGAGTTTGATTGCAATATCGATTTTCCTGTATCAGTTCAGGCTGACCTAACCCTAACGTTAAGTGAAATTTTCCTCCAATGGATTTTCCCATGTATTTTACCAGGAAACCTAGATAGGGCTGGCTAAAAAAGTCAGTGCCCTGCTAACCAAAGCCAAGCAATCCGAATTTGTTGGTGATGTCCATTTTGCTCTATGAGGTTATGGTGACCTAACCCTAACCCTAAGTAGAATTTTCCTCCAATGGGATTTTCCCATGTATTTTACCAGGAAACATAGATAGCGTAGGTTAAAAAAGACAGTGCCCTCATAACATACCCAAGCACTCTGAATTTGATGGCAATGTCCATTTTGCTCTATGAATTAATGGTTACCTAAACCTAACTCTAACTAGAATTTCCCTCCAATAGGATTTTCCCATGTATTTTACCAGGAAACATAGATAGCGTAGGTTAAAAAAGACAGTGCCCTCATAACATACCCAAGCACTCTGAATTTGATGGCAATGTCCATTTTGCTCTATGAATTAATGGTTACCTAAACCTAACTCTAACTTGAATTTCCCTCAAATAGGATTTTCCCATGTATTTTACCAGGAAATATACATAGAGCAGGCTAGAAAAATCAGTGACCCCCTAACCATACCCAAGGACTCCAAATTTGTTGGTGATGTCCATTTTGCTGTATGAGTTCATGGTGACCTACCCTAACCCTAAGTGGAATTTTCCTCCAATGGGATTTTCCCATGTATTTTACCACGAAACATAGATAGGGCAGGCCAGAAAAGTCACTGCCCCGCTAACCATACCCAAGCACTCCGAATGTGTTGGTGATGTCCATTTTGCTGTATGAGTTCATGGTGACCTAACCCTAAGTGGAATTTTTCTCCAATGCTATTTTCCTATGTATTTTACGAGGAAACATAGATAGGGCAGGCTGGAAAAGTCAGTACTCCCCTAACCATACCCAAGCAGTCCGAATTTGTTGGTGATGTCCATTTTGCTCTATGAGGTCATGGTGACCTAACCCTAACCCTAAGTAGAATTTTCCTCCAATGGGATTTTCCCATGTATTTTACCAGGAAACATAGATAGCGTAGTTTAAAAAAGACAGTGCCCTCATAACCATACCCAAGCACTCTGAATTTGACGGCAATGTCCATTTTGCTCTATCAGGTCATGATGACCTAACCCTAACCCTAAGTAGAATTTTCCTCCAATGGGATTTTCCCTTGTATTTTACCAGAAAACATAGATAGGGTAGGTTAAAAAAGACAGTGCCCTCATAACCATACCCAAGCACTCTGAATTTGATGGCAATGTCCATTTTGCTGTATGAGTTCATGGTTACCTATCCATAACGCTAAGTGGAATTTTCCTCCAGTGGATTTTCCCATGTATTTTACCAGGAAACCTAGATAGGGCTGGCTAGAAAAGTCAGTGTCTCCCTAACCATACCCAAGCACTCCGAATTTTTTGGTGATGTCCATTTTGCTCTATGAGTTCATGGTGACCTAACCCTATGTGGAATTTTTCTCCAATGCTATTTTCCCATGTATTTTACCAGGAAACCTAGATAGGGTAGGTTGAAAAAGACAGTGCCCTCATAACCATACCCAAGCACTCTGAATTTGATGGCAATGTCCATTTTGCTGTATGAGTTCAGGCTGACCTAACCCTAACGCTAAGTGGACTTTTCCTCCAATGGATTTTCCCATGTATTTTACCAGGAAACCTAGATAGGGCTGGCTAGAAAAGTCAGTGTCCCCTAACCATACCCAAGCACTCCGAATTTCTTGGTGTGTCCATTTTGCTGTATGAGTTCATGGTGACCTAACCCTAAGTGGAATTTTTCTCCAATGCTATTTTCCCATGTATTTTACGAGGAAACATAGATAGGGCAGGCTGGAAAAATCAGTGCTCCCCTAACCATACTCAAGCAGTCCGAATTTGTTGGTGATGTCCATTTTGCTCTATGAGGTCATGTGACCTAACCCTAACCCTAAGTAGAATTTTCCTACAATGGGATTTTCCCATGTATTTTACCAGGAAACCTAGATAGGGTAGGTTTAAAAAGACAGTGCCCTCATAACCATACCCAAGCACTCTGAATTTGATGGCAATGTCCATTTTGCTGTATTAGTTCAGGCTGACCTAACCCTAACGCTAAGTGGAATTTTCCTCCAATGGATTTTCCCATGTATTTTTCCAGGAAACATAGATAGCGTAGGTTAAAAAAGACAGTGCCCTCATAACATACCCAAGCACTCTGAATTTGATGGCAATGTCCATTTTGCTCTATGAATTAATGGTTACCTAAACCTAACTCTAACTAGAATTTCCCTCCAATAGGATTTTCCCATGTATTTTACCAGGAAACATAGATAGCGTAGGTTAAAAAAGACAGTGCCCTCATAACATACCCAAGCACTCTGAATTTGATGGCAATGTCCATTTTGCTCTATGAATTAATGGTTACCTAAACCTAACTCTAACTTGAATTTCCCTCCAATAGGATTTTCCCATGTATTTTACCAGGAAATATACATAGAGCAGGCTAGAAAAATCAGTGCCCCCCTAACCATACCCAAGGACTCCAAATTTGTTGGTGATGTCCATTTTGCTGTATGAGTTCATGGTGACCTAACCCTAACCCTAAGTGGAATTTTCCTCCAATGGGATTTTCCCATGTATTTTACCACGAAACATAGATAGGGCAGGCCAGAAAAGTCACTGCCCCGCTAACCATACCCAAGCACTCCGAATGTGTTGGTGATGTCCATTTTGCTGTATGAGTTCATGGTGACCTAACCCTAAGTGGAATTTTCTCCAATGCTATTTTCCTATGTATTTTACGAGGAAACATATATAGGGCAGGCTGGAAAAGTCAGTGCTCCCCTAACCATACCCAAGCAGTCCTAATTTGTTGGTGATGTCCATTTTGCTCTATGAGGTCATAGTGACCTAACCCTAACGCTAAGTAGAATTATCCTCCAATGGGATTTTCCCATGTATTTTACCAGGAAACATAGATAGGGTAGGTTAAAAAAGACAGTGCCCTCATAACCATACCCAAGCACTCTGAATTTCATGGCCATGTCGATTTTGCTGTATGAGTTCAGGCTGACCTATACCTAACGCTAAGTGGAATTTTTCTCCAATGGGATTTTGCCATGTATTTTACCAGGAAACATATATAAGGCAAGCTAGAAAAGTCAGTGCCCTCCTAACCATACCCAAGCACTCCGAGTTTGATTGCAATATCAATTTTCCTGTATGAGTTCAGGCTGACCTAACCCTAACGTTAAGTGAAATTTTCCTCCAATGGATTTTCCCATGTATTTTACTAGGAAACATAGATAGGGCAAGCTGGAAAAGTCAGTGCTTCCCTAACCATACCCAAGCAGTCCGAATTTGTTGGTGATGTCCATTTTGCTCTATGAGGTCATGGTGACCTAACCCTAACCCTAAGTAGAATTTTCCTCCAATGGGATTTTCCCATGTATTTTACCAGGAAACATAGATAGCGTAGTTTAAAAAAGACAGTGCCCTCATAACCATACCCAAGCACTCTGAATTTGACGGCAATGTCCATTTTGCTCTATCAGGTCATGGTGACCTAACCCTAACCCTAAGTAGAATTTTCCTCCAATGGGATTTTCCCTTGTATTTTACCAGGAAACCTAGATAGGGTAGGTTGAAAAAGACAGTGCCCTCATAACCATACCCAAGCACTCTGAATTTGATGGCAATGTCCATTTTGCTGTATGAGTTCATGGTTACCTATCCATAACGCTAAGTGGAATTTTCCTCCAGTGGATTTTCCCATGTATTTTACCAGGAAACCTAGATAGGGCTGGCTAGAAAAGTCAGTGTCTACCTAACCATACCCAAGCACTCCGAATTTGTTGGTGATGTCCATTTTGCTCTATGAGTTCATGGTGACCTAACCCTATGTGGAATTTTTCTCCAATGCTATTTTCCCATGTATTTTACCAGGAAACCTAGACAGGGTAGGTTGAAAAAGACAGTGCCCTCATAACCATACCCAAGCACTCTGAATTTGATGGCAATGTCCATTTTGCTGTATGAGTTCAGGCTGACCTAACCCTAATGCTAAGAGGAATTTTCCTCCAAATGGATTTTCCCATGTATTTTACCAGGAAACCTAGATAGGGCTGGCTACAAAAGTCAGTGTCTCCCTAACCATACCCAAGCACTTCGAATTTCTTGGTGTTGTCCATTTTGCTCTATGAGTTCATGGTGACCTAACCCTAAGTGGAATTTTTCTCCAATGCTATTTTCCCATGTATTTTACGAGGAAACATAGATAGGGCAGGCTGGAAAAATCAGTGCTCCCCTAACCATACTCAAGCAGTCCGAATTTGTTGGTGATGTCCATTTTGCTCTATGAGGTCATGGTGACCTAACCCTAACCCTAAGTAGAATTTTCCTACAATGGGATTTTCCCATGTATTTTACCAGGAAACATAGATAGGGTAGGTTAAAAAAGACAGTGCCCTCATAACCATACACAAGCACTCTGAATTTGATGGCAATGTCCATTTTGCTCTATGAGGTCATGGTGACCTAACCGTATCCCTAAGTAGAATTTTCCTCCAATGGGATTTTCCCATGTATTTTAACAGGAAACATAGATAGGGTTGGTTGAAAAAGAAGTGCCCTCATAACCATACCCAAGCACTCTGAATTTGATGGCAATGTCCATTTTGCTGTATGAGTCCAGTCTGACCTAACCCTAATGCTAAGTGGAATTTTCCTCCAATGGATTTTCCCATGTATTTTACCAGGAAACCTAGATAGGGCTGGCAAGAAAAGTCAGTGCCCTCCTAACCATACCCAAGCACTCTGAATTTGTTGGTGACATCTGTTTTGCTCTATGAGGTCATGGTGACCTAACCTTAACCCTAAGTAGAATTTTCCTCCAATGGGATTTTGCCATGTATTTTACCAGGAAACATAGATAGGGTAGGTTAAAAAAGCAGTGCCCTCATAACCATTACCCAAAAACACCCAATTTGTTGGCAATTTCCATTTTGCTCTATAAATTCATGGTTACCTAAACCTAACCCTAACTAGAATTTCCCTCCAATAGGATTTTCCCATGTATTTTACAAGGAAACATAGATAGGGCAGGTTAAAAAACTCAGTGCCTCCCTAACCATACCCAAGCACTCCGAATTTGTTGGTGATGTCCATTTTGCTGTAGGAGTTCATGGTGACCTAACCCTAAGTGGAATTTTTCTACAATGCTATTTTCCCAAATATTTTAAAAGGAAATATAGATAGGGCAGGCTGGAAAAGTCAGTGCTCCCGTAACCATACCCAAGCACTCCAAATTTGATGGCAATGTACATTTTGCTGTATGAGTTCATGGTGACCTAACCCTAACCCTAAGTGGAATTTTTCTCCAATGGGATTTTGCCATGTATTTTACCAGGGAACATAGATAGGTCAAGCTAGAAAAGTCAGTGCCCTCCTAACCATACCCAAGCACTCCGAGTTTGATTGCAATATCGATTTTCCTGTATGAGTTCAGGCTGACCTAACCCTAACGTTAAGTGAAATTTTCCTCCAATGGATTTTCCCATGTATTTTACCAGGAAACCTAGATAGGGCTGGCTAAAAAAGTCAGTGCCCCCCTAACCATACCCAAGCACTCCGAATATGTTGGTGATGTCCATTTTGCTCTATGAGTTCATGGTGACCTAACCCTAAGTGGAATTTTTCTCCAATGCTATTTTCCCATGAATTTTACGAGGAAACATAGATAGGGCAGGCTGGAAAAGTCAGTGCTCCCCTAACCATACCCAAGCAGTCCGAATTTGTTGGTGATGTCCATTTTGCTCTATGAGGTTATGGTGACCTAACCCTAACCCTAAGTAGAATTTTCCTCCAATGGGATTTTCCCATGTATTTTACCAGGAAACATAGATAGCGTAAGTTAAAAAAGACAGTGCCCTCATAACATACCCAAGCACTCTGAATTTGATGGCAATGTCCATTTTGCTCTATGAATTAATGGTTACCTAAACCTAACTCTAACTAGAATTTCCCTCCAATAGGATTTTCCCATGCATTTTACCAGGAAACATAGATAGCGTAGGTTAAAAAAGACAGTGCCCTCATAACATACCCAAGCACTCTGAATTTGATGGCAATGTCCATTTTGCTCTATGAATTAATGGTTACCTAAACCTAACTCTAACTTGAATTTCCCTCCAATAGGATTTTCCCATGTATTTTACCAGGAAATATACATAGAGCAGGCTAGAAAAATCAGTGCCCCCCTAACCATACCCAAGGACTCCAAATTTGTTGGTGATGTCCATTTTGCTGTATGAGTTCATGGTGACCTAACCCTAACCCTAAGTGGAATTTTCCTCCAATGGGATTTTCCCATGTATTTTACCACGAAACATAGATAGGGCAGGCCAGAAAAGTCACTGCCCCGCTAACCATACCCAAGCACTCCGAATGTGTTGGTGATGTCCATTTTGCTGTATGAGTTCATGGTGACCTAACCCTAAGTGGAATTTTTCTCCAATGCTATTTTCCTATGTATTTTACGAGGAAACATAGATAGGGCAGGCTGGAAAAGTCAGTACTCCCCTAACCATACCCAAGCAGTCCGAATTTGTTGGTGATGTCCATTTTGCTCTATGAGGTCATGGTGACCTAACCCTAACCCTAAGTAGAATTTTCCTCCATTGGGATTTTCCCATGTATTTTACCAGGAAACATAGATAGCGTAGTTTAAAAAAGACAGTGCCCTCATAACCATACCCAAGCACTCTGAATTTGACGGCAATGTCCATTTTGCTCTATCAGGTCATGATGACCTAACCCTAACCCTAAGTAGAATTTTCCTCCAATGGGATTTTCCCTTGTATTTTACCAGAAAACATAGATAGGGTAGGTTAAAAAAGACAGTGCCCTCATAACCATACCCAAGCACTCTGAATTTGATGGCAATGTCCATTTTGCTGTATGAGTTCATGGTTACCTATCCATAACGCTAAGTGGAATTTTCCTCCAGTGGATTTTCCCATGTATTTTACCAGGAAACATAGATAGGGCTGGCTAGAAAAGTCAGTGTCTCTCTAACCATACCCAAGCACTCCGAATTTTTTGGTGATGTCCATTTTGCTCTATGAGTTCATGGTGACCTAACCCTATGTGGAATTTTTCTCCAATGCTATTTTCCCATGTATTTTACCAGGAAACCTAGATAGGGTAGGTTGAAAAAGACAGTGCCCTCATAACCATACCCAAGCACTCTGAATTTGATGGCAATGTCCATTTTGCTGTATGAGTTCAGGCTGACCTAACCCTAATGCTAAGAGGAATTTTCCTCCAAATGGATTTTCCCATGTATTTTACCAGGAAACCTAGATAGGGCTGGCTACAAAAGTCAGTGTCTCCCTAACCATACCCAAGCACTTCGAATTTCTTGGTGTTGTCCATTTTGCTCTATGAGTTCATGGTGACCTAACCCTAAGTGGAATTTTTCTCCAATGCTATTTTCCCATGTATTTTACGAGGAAACATAGATAGGGCAGGCTGGAAAAATCAGTGCTCCCCTAACCATACTCAAGCAGTCCGAATTTGTTGGTGATGTCCATTTTGCTCTATGAGGTCATGGTGACCTAACCCTAACCCTAAGTAGAATTTTCCTACAATGGGATTTTCCCATGTATTTTACCAGGAAACATAGATAGGGTAGGTTAAAAAAGACAGTGCCCTCATAACCATACCCAAGCACTCTGAATTTGATGGCAATGTCCATTTTGCTGTATTAGTTCAGGCTGACCTAACCCTAACGCTAAGTGGAATTTTCCTCCAATGGATTTTCCCATGTATTTTTCCAGGAAACATAGATAGCGTAGGTTAAAAAAGACAGTGCCCTCATAACATACCCAAGCACTCTGAATTTGATGGCAATGTCCATTTTGCTCTATGAATTAATGGTTACCTAAACCTAACTCTAACTAGAATTTCCCTCCAATAGGATTTTCCCATGTATTTTACCAGGAAACATAGATAGCGTAGGTTAAAAAAGACAGTGCCCTCATAACATACCCAAGCACTCTGAATTTGATGGCAATGTCCATTTTGCTCTATGAATTAATGGTTACCTAAACCTAACTCTAACTTGAATTTCCCTCCAATAGGATTTTCCCATGTATTTTACCAGGAAATATACATAGAGCAGGCTAGAAAAATCAGTGCCCCCCTAACCATACCCAAGGACTCCAAATTTGTTGGTGATGTCCATTTTGCTGTATGAGTTCATGGTGACCTAACCCTAACCCTAAGTGGAATTTTCCTCCAATGGGATTTTCCCATGTATTTTACCACGAAACATAGATAGGGCAGGCCAGAAAAGTCACTGCCCCGCTAACCATACCCAAGCACTCCGAATGTGTTGGTGATGTCCATTTTGCTGTATGAGTTCATGGTGACCTAACCCTAAGTGGAATTTTTCTCCAATGCTATTTTCCTATGTATTTTACGAGGAAACATAGATAGGGCAGGCTGAAAAAGTCAGTGCTCCCCTAACCATACACAAGCAGTCCGAATTTGTTGGTGATGTCCATTTTGCTCTATGAGGTCATAGTGACCTAACCCTAACGCTAAGTAGAATTATCCTCCAATGGGATTTTCCCATGTATTTTACCAGGAAACATAGATAGGGTAGGTTAAAAAAGACAGTGCCCTCATAACCATACCCAAGCACTCTGAATTTCATGGCCATGTCGATTTTGCTGTATGAGTTCAGGCTGACCTATACCTAACGCTAAGTGGAATTTTTCTCCAATGGGATTTTGCCATGTATTTTACCAGGAAACATATATAAGGCAAGCTAGAAAAGTCAGTGCCCTCCTAACCATACCCAAGCACTCCGAGTTTGATTGCAATATCAATTTTCCTGTATGAGTTCAGGCTGACCTAACCCTAACGTTAAGTGAAATTTTCCTCCAATGGATTTTCCCATGTATTTTACTAGGAAACATAGATAGGGCAAGCTGGAAAAGTCAGTGCTTCCCTAACCATACCCAAGCAGTCCGAATTTGTTGGTGATGTCCATTTTGCTCTATGAGGTCATGGTGACCTAACCCT
The DNA here is from genome assembly GCF_016545835.1 of Crotalus tigris. Classification (NCBI taxonomy): domain Eukaryota; kingdom Metazoa; phylum Chordata; class Lepidosauria; order Squamata; family Viperidae; genus Crotalus; species Crotalus tigris. The sequence goes on from NW_024098863.1 coordinate 29,625, forward strand.
AACCCTAAGTAGAATTTTCCTCCAATGGGATTTTCCCATGTATTTTACCAGGAAACATAGATAGCGTAGTTTAAAAAAGACAGTGCCCTCATAACCATACCCAAGCACTCTGAATTTGATGGCAATGTCCATTTTGCTGTATGAGTTCAGGCTGACCTAACCCTAACGCTAAGTGCAATTTTCCTCCAATGGATTTTCCCATGTATTTTACCAGGAAACCTAGATAGGGTAGGTTGAAAAAGTCAGTGCCCCATAACCATACCCAAGCACTCTGAATTTGATGGCAATGTCCATTTTGCTGTATGAGTTCATGGTTACCTATCCATAACGCTAAGTGGAATTTTCCTCCAGTGGATTTTCCCATGTATTTTACCAGGAAACCTAGATAGGGCTGGCTAGAAAAGTCAGTGTCTCCCTAACCATACCCAAGCACTCCGAATTTGTTGGTGATGTCCATTTTGCTCTATGAGTTCATGGTGACCTAACCCTATGTGGAATTTTTCTCCAATGCTATTTTCCCATGTATTTTACCAGGAAACCTAGATACGGTAGGTTGAAAAAGACAGTGCCCTCATAACCATACCCAAGCACTCTGAATTTTATGGCAATGTCCATTTTGCTGTATGAGTTCAGGCTGACCTAACCCTAATGCTAAGTGGAATTTTCCTCCAAATGGATTTTCCCATGTATTTTACCAGGAAACCTAGATAGGGCTGGCTACAAAAGTCAGTGTCTCCCTAACCATACCCAAGCACTCCGAAATTGTTGGTGTTGTCCATTTTGCTCTATGAGTTCATGGTGACCTAACCCTAAGTGGAATTTTCTCCAATGCTATTTTCCCATGTATTTTACGAGGAAACATAGATAGGGCAGGCTGGAAAAGTCAGTGCTCCCTTAACCATACCCAAGCAGTCCGAATTTGTTGGTGATGTCCATTTTGCTCTATGAGGTCATGGTGACCTAACCCTAACCCTAAGTAGGAATTTCCTACAATGGGATTTTCCCATGTATTTTACCAGGAAACATAGATAGGGTAGGTTAAAAAAGACAGTGCCCTCATAACCATACACAAGCACTCTGAATTTGATGGCAATGTCCATTTTGCTCTATGAGGTCATGGTGACCTAACCGTATCCCTAAGTAGAATTTTCCTCCAATGGGATTTTCCCATGTATTTTAACAGGAAACATAGATAGGGTTGGTTGAAAAAGAAGTGCCCTCATAACCATACCCAAGCACTCTGAATTTGATGGCAATGTCCATTTTGCTGTATGAGTCCAGTCTGACCTAACCCTAATGCTAAGTGGAATTTTCCTCCAATGGATTTTCCCATGTATTTTACCAGGAAACCTAGATAGGGCTGGCAAGAAAAGTCAGTGCCCTCCTAACCATACCCAAGCACTCTGAATTTGTTGGTGACATCTGTTTTGCTCTATGAGGTCATGGTGACCTAACCTTAACCCTAAGTAGAATTTTCCTCCAATGGGATTTTGCCATGTATTTTACCAGGAAACATAGATAGGGTAGGTTAAAAAAGCAGTGCCCTCATAACCATTACCCAAAAACACCCAATTTGTTGGCAATTTCCATTTTGCTCTATAAATTCATGGTTACCTAAACCTAACCCTAACTAGAATTTCCCTCCAATTGGATTTTCCCATGTATTTTACAAGGAAACATAGATAGGGCAGGTTAAAAAACTCAGTGCCTCCCTAACCATGCCCAAGCACTCCGAATTTGTTGGTGATGTCCATTTTGCTGTAGGAGTTCATGGTGACCTAACCCTAAGTGGAATTTTTCTCCAATGCTATTTTCCCAAATATTTTAAAAGGAAATATAGATAGGGCAGGCTGGAAAAGTCAGTGCTCCCGTAACCATACCCAAGCACTCCAAATTTGATGGCAATGTACATTTTGCTGTATGAGTTCATGGTGACCTAACCCTAACCCTAAGTGGAATTTTTCTCCAATGGGATTTTGCCATGTATTTTACCAGGGAACATAGATAGGTCAAGCTAGAAAAGTCAGTGCCCTCCTAACCATACCCAAGCACTCCGAGTTTGATTGCAATATCGATTTTCCTGTATGAGTTCAGGCTGACCTAACCCTAACGTTAAGTGAAATTTTCCTCCAATGGATTTTCCCATGTATTTTACCAGGAAACCTAGATAGGGCTGGCTAAAAAAGTCAGTGCCCCCCTAACCATACCCAAGCACTCCGAATATGTTGGTGATGTCCATTTTGCTCTATGAGTTCATGGTGACCTAACCCTAAGTGGAATTTTTCTCCAATGCTATTTTCCCATGAATTTTACGAGGAAACATAGATAGGGCAGGCTGGAAAAGTCAGTGCTCCCCTAACCATACCCAAGCAGTCCGAATTTGTTGGTGATGTCCATTTTGCTCTATGAGGTTATGGTGACCTAACCCTAACCCTAAGTAGAATTTTCCTCCAATGGGATTTTCCCATGTATTTTACCAGGAAACATAGATAGCGTAAGTTAAAAAAGACAGTGCCCTCATAACATACCCAAGCACTCTGAATTTGATGGCAATGTCCATTTTGCTCTATGAATTAATGGTTACCTAAACCTAACTCTAACTAGAATTTCCCTCCAATAGGATTTTCCCATGTATTTTACCAGGAAACATAGATAGCGTAGGTTAAAAAAGACAGTGCCCTCATAACATACCCAAGCACTCTGAATTTGATGGCAATGTCCATTTTGCTCTATGAATTAATGGTTACCTAAACCTAACTCTAACTTGAATTTCCCTCAAATAGGATTTTCCCATGTATTTTACCAGGAAATATACATAGAGCAGGCTAGAAAAATCAGTGACCCCCTAACCATACCCAAGGACTCCAAATTTGTTGGTGATGTCCATTTTGCTGTATGAGTTCATGGTGACCTAACCCTAACCCTCAGTGGAATTTTCCTCCAATGGGATTTTCCCATGTATTTTACCACGAAACATAGATAGGGCAGGCCAGAAAAGTCACTGCCCCGCTAACCATACCCAAGCACTCCGAATGTGTTGGTGATGTCCATTTTGCTGTATGAGTTCATGGTGACCTAACCCTAAGTGGAATTTTTCTCCAATGCTATTTTCCTATGTATTTTACGAGGAAACATAGATAGGGCAGGATGGAAAAGTCAGTGATCCCCTAATCATACCCAAGCAGTCCGAATTTGTTGGTGATGTCCATTTTGCTCTATGAGGTCATAGTGACCTAACCCTAACGCTAAGTAGAATTATCCTCCAATGGGATTTTCCCATGTATTTTACCAGGAAACATAGATAGGGTAGGTTAAAAAAGACAGTGCCCTCATAACCATACCCAAGCACTCTGAATTTGATGGCAATGTCCATTGGGGGGGGGGGGGTCTCTATCAGGTCCATGATGCCCAACCCTAACCCTAATTAATTTTCCCCCTCCATGGGATTTTCCCTGTATTTTACCAGAAACACATAGATATGTTAGGTTAAAAAAAAAGAGAAAGACATGCCCTCATAAACCATCCCCAAGCACTCTGAATTTGATGCAAGTCCATTTTTCTCTATGAGTTCATGGTGACCTAACCCTAACCCTAAGTGGAATTTTCCTCCAATGGGATTTGCCCATGTATTTTACCAGGAAACATAGATAGCGCAGGATAGAAACCTCAGTGTCCTCCTAACCATACCCAAGCACTACGAATTTGATGGCGATGTCCATTTTGCTCTATGAGTTCATGGTGACCTAACCCTAACCCTAAGTGGAATTTTTCTCCTATGCGATTTTGCCATGTATTTTACCAGGAAACATAGATAGGGTAGGTTGAAAAGACCGTGCCCTCATAAACCATAGGGACCCAATCACTCTCTCTGATTTGATGGCAATGTCCATTTTGCTGTATGAGTTCAGGCTGACCTAACCCTAATGCTAAGAGGAATTTTCCTCCAAATGGATTTTCCCATGTATTTTACCAGGAAACCTAGATAGGGCTGGCTACAAAAGTCAGTGTCTCCCTAACCATACCCAAGCACTCCGAATTTCTTGGTGTTGTCCATTTTGCTCTATGAGTTCATGGTGACCTAACCCTAAGTGGAATTTTTCTCCAATGCTATTTTCCCATGTATTTTACGAGGAAACATAGATAGGGCAGGCTGGAAAAATCAGTGCTCCCCTAACCATACTCAAGCAGTCCGAATTTGTTGGTGATGTCCATTTTGCTCTATGAGGTCATGGTGACCTAACCCTAACCCTAAGTAGAATTTTCCTACAATGGGATTTTCCCATGTATTTTACCAGGAAACATAGATAGGGTAGGTTAAAAAAGACAGTGCCCTCATAACCATACCCAAGCACTCTGAATTTGATGGCAATGTCCATTTTGCTGTATGAGTTCAGGCTGACCTAACCCTAACGCTAAGTGCAATTTTCCTCCAATGGATTTTCCCATGTATTTTACCAGGAAACCTAGATAGGGCTGGCTAGAATAGTCAGTGCCCCCCTAACCATACCGAAGAACGCCCAATTTGTTGGCAATGTCCATTTTGCTCTATGAATTCATGGTTACCTAAACCTAACCTTAACTAGAATTTCCCTCCAATAGGATTGTCCCATATATTTTACCAGGAAACATACATAGAAAAGGCTAGAAAAGTCAGTGCCCTGCTAACCATACCCA
>NW_024098864.1:0-6482 GCF_016545835.1 Crotalus tigris
TTTGTGCTCCAGAGGTGAAAAATTTTTTTTGACCTAAATGTAAAAATGGAGCTCAGAGTGGGATTCGGGGTTAAATTTCATGCTTAAATGGTGCTTCTTCTAATTTTCAAAAATTGAGCCGTTTTAGTGTCCAGGGAAGGAAATTCCTGATGCCGGGGTCATGGATTTTTGTGCTCCGGAGATGAAATTTTTTTTTTTGACCCAATTGTAAAAACGGACCTCAGAATGGGATTCGGGGTTAAATTTCATGCTTAAAAATGGTGCTTTTTCTAGTTTTCAAAAATTGAGCCGTTTTAGTATCTGGGGAAGGAAATCCCAGATGCCAGGGTCACGGATTTCTGTGGTCTCTGTAGATGAAAAAATTTTTTTGGCCCAAATGTTAAAAACGGACCTCAGAAGGGGATTTCGGGTTAAATTCATGCTTAAAATGGTGCTTTTTCTAGTTTCAAATTAAGCCGTTTTGGTATCCAGGGAAGGAAATTGCTGATGCCGCGGTCACGGATTTTTGTGCTCCGGAGATGAAAATTTTTTTTGACCCAACTGTAAAAACGGACCTCAGAATGGGATTCGGGGTTAAATTTCATGCTTAAAAATGGTGCTTTTTCTAGTTTTCAAAAACTGAGCTGTTTTGGTTTAAGGGAAGGAAATTCCTGATGCCGGGGTCACAGATTTATGTGCTCTGTAGATGAAAAATTTTTTTTGGCCCAAATGTAAAAACGGACCTCAGAATGGGATTCGGGGTTAAATTTCATGCTTAAAAATGGTGCTTTTTCTAGTTTTCAAAAATTGAGCTGTTTTGGTGTCAGGGGAAGGAAATTCCTGATGCCGGGGTCACAGATTTTTGTACTCTGGAGATGAAAAAATTTTTTTGACCCGAATGTAAAAACGGATCTCAGAATGGGATTCGGGGTTTAATTTCATGCTTTAAAATGGTGCTTTTTCTAGTTTTCAAAAATTGAGCCGTTTTGGTGTCAGGGGAAGGAAATTCCTGGTGCCGGGGTCACAGATTTTTCTGCTCCGGAGATAAAAATTTTTTTTTGACCCAAATGTAAAAACGGACCTCAGAATGGTATTCGGGGTTTAATTTCATGCTTAAAAGTGGTGCTTCTTCTAATTTTCAAAAATTGAGCCGTTTTGGTTTCAGGGGAAAGAAATTCCTGATGCCGGGGTCACAGATTTTTGTGCTTGGGAGATTAAAAATTATTTTTGACCCAAATGTAAAAACGGACCTCAGAATGGGATTCGGGGTTAAATTTCATGCTTAAAAATGGTGCTTTTTCTAGTTTTCAAAAATTGAGCTATTTTGGTTTCAGGGGATGGAAATTTCTGATGCCGGGGTCACAGATTTTTGTGCTCTGGAGATGAAAATTTTTTTTGACCCGAATGTAAAAATGGACCTCAGAATTGGATTCGGGGTTAAATTTCATGCTTAAAAGTGGTGCTTTTTCTAGTTTTCAAAAATTGAGCTATTTTGGTGTCAGGGGAAGGAAATTCCTGATGCCGGGGTCACAGATTTTTGTTTTCCGGAGATGAAAATTTTTTTTTTGACCCAAATGTAAAAACGGACCTCAGAATTGGATTCTGGGTTAAATTTCATTCTTAAAAGTGGTGCTTCTTCTAGTTTTCAAAATTGAGCCGGTTTGGTTTCAGGGAAGGAACTTTTTTCCTGATTGCCGGGGTCAACAGATTTATTGTGCTCTGTATAGAAACAGGGTTTTTTTACCCAAATGTAAAAACGGACCTCAGAATGGGATTCGGGGTTAAATTTCATGCTTAAAAATGGTGCTTTTTCTAGTTTTCAAAAATTGAGCTATTTTGGAGTCAGGGGAAGGAAATTCCTGATGCCGGGGTCACAGATTTTTGTACTCTGGAGATGAAAAATTTTTTTTGACCCAAATGTAAAAACGGACCTCAGAATGGGATTCGGGGTTTAATTTCATGCTTAAAAGTGGTGCTTCTACTAGTTTTCAAAAATTGAGCCGTTTTGGTTTCAGGGGAAGGAAATTCCTGGTGCCGGGGTCACAGATTTTTGTGCTCCGGAGATGAAAATTTTTTTTGACCATGTAAAACGGACCTCAGAATGGGATTCGGGGTTTAATTCGTGAGTAAAAGGTTGCGTCCTTCTAGTTTCAAAAATTGAAGCCGTTTTGTTTCAGGGGAGGAAACGCCTGATGCAGTGTCACAGATTTTTGTGCTCTGGAGATGAAAAATTTTTTTTTGCACCCAACTGTAAAAACGTACCTCAATAGGATTCGGGTTTAAATTTCGGTGCTTAACAATGGTGCTTCTTCTATTTCAAAAATTGAGCCGTTTTGGTTTCAGGGGAAAGAAATTCCTGATGCCGGGGTCACAGATTTTTGTGCTCTGGAGATGAAAAATTTTTTTTGACCCGAATGTAAAAATGGACCTCAGAATGGGATTCTTGGTTAAATTTCATCCTTAGAAACGGTGCTTCTTCTAATTTTCAAAAATTGAGCCGTTTTGGTTTCAGGGGAAGGAAATTCCTGGTGCCGGGGTCACAGATTTTTGTGCTCTGGAGATGAAAATTTTTTTTGACCCGAATGTAAAAACGGACCTCAGAATTGGATTCGGGGTTAAATTTCATGCTTAAAAGTGGTGCTTCTTCTAGTTTTCAAAAATTGAGCCGTTTTGGTTTCAGGGGAAGGAAATTCCTGATGCCGGGGTCACAGATTTATGTGCTCTGTAGATGAAAAAATTTTTTTGGCCCAAATGTAAAAACGGACCTCAGAATGGGATTCGGGGTTAAATTTCATGCTTAAAAATGGTGCTTTTTCTAGTTTTCAAAAATTGAGCTATTTTGGTGTCAGGGGAAGGAAATTCCTGATGCCGGGGTCACAGATTTTTGTGCTCCGGAGATAAAAAATTTTTTTTGACCCAAATGTAAAAACGGACCTCAGAATGGGATTCGGGGTTTAATTTCATGCTTAAAAATGGTGCTTCTTCTAGTTTTCAAAAATTGAGCCGTTTTGGTGTCAGGGGAACGAAATTCCTGATGCCGGGGTCACAGATTTTTGTGCTCTGGAGATGAAAATTTTTTTTGACCCGAATGTAAAAACGGACCTCAGAATTGGATTCGGGGTTAAATTTCATGCTTAAAAGTGGTGCTTCTTCTAGTTTTCAAAAATTGAGCCATTTTGGTTTCAGGGGAAGGAAATTCCTGATGCCGGGGTCACAGATTTATGTGCTCTGTAGATGAAAAATTTTTTTTGGCCCAAATGTAAAAACGGACCTCAGAATGGGATTCGGGGTTAAATTTCATGCTTAAAAATGGTGCTTTTTCTAGTTTTCAAAAATTGAGCTATTTTGGTGTCAGGGGAAGGAAATTCCTAATGCCGGGGTCACAGATTTTTGTACTCTGGAGATGAAAAAAATTTTTTGACCCGAATGTAAAAACGGATCTCAGAATGGGATTCGGGGTTTAATTTCATGCTTTAAAATGGTGCTTTTTCTAGTTTTCAAAAATTGAGCCGTTTTGGTGTCAGGGGAAGGAAATTCCTGGTGCCGGGGTCACAGATTTTTCTGCTCCGGAGATAAAAAATTTTTTTTGACCCAAATGTAAAAAAGGACCTCAGAATGGTATTCGGGGTTTAATTTCATGCTTAAAAGTGGTGCTTCTTCTAATTTTCAAAAATTGAGCCGTTTTGGTTTCAGGGGAAAGAAATTCCTGATGCCGGGGTCACAGATTTTTGTGCTTGGGAGATGAAAAATTATTTTTGACCCGAATGTAAAAACGGACCTCAGAATGGGATTCGGGGTTAAATTTCATGTTAAAAATGGTGCTTCTTCTAGTTTTCAAAAATTGAGCCGTTTTGGTGTCAGGGGAAGGAAATTCCTGATGCCGGGGTCACAGATTTTTGTGCTCTGGAGATGAAAATTTTTTTTTGACCCAAATGTAAAAACGGACCTCAGATTGGGATTCGGGGTTAAATTTCATGCTTGAAAATGGTGCTTATTCTAGTTTTCAAAAATTGAGCCGTTTTGGTTTCAGGGGAAGATAATTCCTGATGCCAGATTCACAGATTTTTGTGCTCTGGAGATGAAAAATTTTTTTTGACCCGAATGTAAAAACGGACCTCAGAATGGGATTCGGGGTTAAATTTCATGTTAAAAATGGTGCTTCTTCTAGTTTTCAAAAATTGAGCCGTTTTGGTGTCAGGGGAAGGAAATTCCTGATGCCGGGGTCACAGATTTTTGTGCTCTGGAGATGAAAATTTTTTTTTGACCCAAATGTAAAAACGGACCTCAGATTGGGATTCGGGGTTAAATTTCATGCTTTAAAAATTGTGCTTTTTCTAGTTTTCAAAAATTGAGCCGTTTTGGTATACAGGGAAGGAAATTCCTGATGCCTGGGTCACGGATTTTTCTCTGGAGATGAAAAAATTTTTTTCACCCAAATGTAAAAACGGACCTCAGAATGGGGTTCGGGGTTAAATTTCATGCTTAAAAATGGTGCTTTTTCTAGTTTTCAAAAATTGAGCCATTTTGGTATACTGGGAAGGAAATTCCTGATGCCGGGGTCATAGATTTTTCTAATCCAAAGATGAAAATTTTTTTTTGACCCAAATGTAAAAACGGAGCTCAGAATGGGATTCGGGGTTAAATTTCATGCTTAAAAATGGTGCTTTTTCTAATTTTCAAAAATGGAGCCGTTTTGGTGTCAGGGGAAGGACATTCCTGATGCCGGGGTCACAGATTTTTGTGTTCTGGAGATGAAAAATTTTTTTTGACCCGAATGTAAAAACGGACCTCAGAATGGGATTCGGGGTTAAATTTCATGCTTTTAAAAAATGGTGCTTTCTAATTTTCAAAATACAAGACGTTTTGGTATCTAGGGAAGTAAATTCCTGATTGTGGGGGATAGATTTGTCTGCCCCCAAAGGATGAATTTTTTTCTTGACCCAAAATGTTAAAAACGGACATCAGAATGGGATTCGGGGTTAAATTTCATGCTTAAAAATGGTGCTTCTTCTAATTTCAAAATTAAAGCCGTTTTGGTATCGAGGGAAAGGAAATTCCTGATGCCGGGGTCATAGATTTTTCTGCTCCAAAGATGAAAATTTTTTTTTGACCCAAATGTAAAAACGGACCTCAGAATGGGGTTCGGGGTTAAATTTCATGCTTAAAAATGGTGCTTTTTCTAGTTTTCAAAAATTGAACCTTTTTGGTATCCAGGGAAGGAAATTGCTGATGCCACGGTCACGTATTTTTGTGCTCCGGAAATGAAAAAAATTTTTTGACCCAAATGTAAAAACGGACCTCAGAATGGGGTTCGGGGTTAAATTTCATGCTTAAAAATGGTGCTTTTTCTAGTTTTCAAAAATTGAGCCGTTTTGGTATCCAGGGACTGAAATTCCTGATTCCGGGTCAGGGATTTTTGTGCTGCGGAGATGAAAATTTCTTTTTGACTGAAATGTAAAAAGGGAGCTCAGAATGGGATTCGGGGTTAAATTTCATGCTTAAAAATGGTGCTTTTTCTAGTTTTCAAAAATTGAGCCGTTTTGGTATCCAGTGAGGGAAATTCCTGATGCCGGGGTCACGGATTTTTGTGCTCCGGAGATGAAAAATTTTTTTTGACTGAAATGTAAAAACGGACCTCAGAATGGGATTTGGGGTTAAATATAATGCTTGAAAATGGTGCTTCTTCTAATTTTCAAAAATTGAGCCGTTTTGGTATCCAGGGAAGTAAATTCCTGATGCCGGGGTCATAGATTTTTCTGCTCCCAAGATGAAAATTTTTTTTGACTAAAATGTAAAAACGGACCTCAGAATGGGATTCGGGGTTAAATTTCATGCTTAAAATGGTGCTTTTTCTAGTTTTCACAAATTGAGCCGTTTTGGTATCCAGGGAAGGAAATTGCTGATGCCACGGTCACGTATTTTTGTGCTCCGGAAATGAAAAAATTTTTTTGACCCAAATGTAAAAACGGACCTCAGAATGAGATTCGGGGTTAAATTTCATGCTTAAAAATGGTGCTTTTTCTAGTTTTCAAAAATTGAACCGTTTTGGTATCCAGGGAGGGAAATTCCTGATGCCGGGGCCACGGATTTTTGTGCTCCGGAGATGAAAATTTTTTTTGACCCAAATGTAAACACAGAGCTCAGAATGGGATTCGGGGTTAAATTTCATGCTTAAAAATGGTGCTTTTTGTAGTTTTCAAAAATTGAGCCGTTTTGGTATCCAGGGAATGAAATTCCTGATTCCGGCTCATGGATTTTTTTGCTGCGGAGATGAAAATTTCTTTTTGACTGAAATGTAAAAAGGGAGCTCAGAATGGGATTCGGGGTTAAATTTCATGCTTAAAAATGGTGCTTTTTCTAGTTTTCAAAAATTGAGCCGTTTTGGTATCCCGGGAAGAAAATCCCTGATGCCGGGGTCACGGATTCTTGTGCTGCAGAGGTGAAAAACTTTTTTTGACCCAAATATAAAAACGGTCCTCAGAATGGGATTTGGGATTAAATTT
>NW_024098865.1:0-24026 GCF_016545835.1 Crotalus tigris
TTGCTATTTCGAGTTTCATAACTCTCTTCAGCCAGACTTACTCTTCTGAGATTCGAACCTGGACTATATGCATGTTAGGCAGTTGTATTAACCTCCAGGCCACAGGCTCTTTCTCACTTTGTCACCTATATCAGGAGAGAGACAGGGGGAGGAGATTTTACCTTGAATGTGCACCCTATCAGCCCAAATATGGGAGAAATAAATCTTCTTTCTTTTCTTTTCTTTTCTTTTTCCTGTATCAGCTCAATCCAGAGCCATCCACAAGAAGAAGTCACCAAGTGTGACATCATTTTGCATTTTTTAAAGTTACTAACAAAGAATAAAGGGAGAACTGGGATTGCTATTTCGAGTTTCTTAACTCTCTTCAGGCAGACTTACTCTTCTGAGATTCGAACCTGGGCTATATGCTTGTTAGGCAGTTGTATTAACCTCCAGGCCACAGGCTGTTTCTCACTTTGTCAGCTGTATCAGGAGAGAGACGGGGGAGGAGATTTTACATTGAATGTGCACCCTATCAGCCCAAATATGGGAGAAAAAAATCTTCTTTCTTTTCTTTTTTTTTCTTTTGCCTGTATCAGCTCAATCCAGAGCCATCCACAAGAAGAAGTCGTCAACTGCAACATCATTTTGCATTTTTTTAGGTTGCTAAAAAAGAATAAAGAGAGAACTGGGATCGCTATTTCGAGTTTCTTAACTCTCTTCAGCCAGACTTACTCTTCTGAGATTCGAACCTGGGCTATATGCATTTTAGGTAGTTGTATTAACCTCTAGGCAACAGGCTCTTTCTCACTTTGTCACCTATATCAGGAGAGAGACAGGGGGAGGAGATTTTACCTTGAATGTGCACCCTATCAGCCCAAATATGGGAGAAAGAAATCTTCTTTCTTTTCTTTTCTTTTCTTTTGCCTGTATCAGTTCAATCCAGAGCCATCCACAAGAAGAAGTCGTCGACTGCAACATCATTTTGCATTTTTTTAGGTTGCTAAAAAAGAATAAAAAGAGAACTGGGGTCGCTATTTCGAGTTTCTTAACTCTCTTCAGCCAGACTTACTCTTCTGAGATTCGAACCGGGGCTATATGCATTTTAGGCAGTTGTATTAACCTCTAGGCAACAGGCTCTTTCTCACTTTGTCACCTATATCAGGAGCGAGATAGGGGGAGGAGATTTTACCTTGAATGTGCACCCTGTCAGCCCAAATATGGGAGCAACAAATCTTCTTTCTTTTCTTTTCTTTTCTTTCCTTTTGCCTGTATCAGCTCAATCCAGAGCTATCCACAAGCAGCAGTCACCAAGTGTGACATCATTTTGCAATTTTTAAAGTTACTAACAAAGAATAAAGAGAGAACTGGGATTGCTATTTCGAGTTTCTTAACTCTCTTCAGCCAGACTTACTCTTCTGAAATTCGAACCTGGGCTATATGCATGTTAGGCAGTTGTATTAACCTTAAGGCCACAGGCTCTTTCTCACTTTGTCAGCTATATCAGGAGAGAGAAAGGGGTAGGAGATTTTACCTTGAGTGTGCACCCTATCAGCCCAAATATGGGAGAAAGAAATCTTCTATCTTTTCTTTTCTTTTCTTTTCTTTTGCCTGTATCAGCTCAATCCAGAGCCATCCACAAGCAGTAGTCGCTAACTTTGACATAATTTTGCATTTTTTAGAGTTACTAACAAAGAATAACGAAAGGACTGGGATAGCTATTTCAAGTTTTTTAACTCTCTTCAGCCAGAATTATTCTTCTGAGATTCGAATTTGGGGTATATGCATGTTAGCTAGTTGTATTAACCTCCAGGCCACAGGCTCTTTCTCACTTTGTCAGCTGTATCACGAGAGAGACGGGGGAGGAAATTTTATCTTGAATGTGCACCCTGTCAGCCCAAATATGAGAGAAATAAATCTTCTTTCTTTTCTTTTCTTTTTCCTGTATCAGCTCAATCCAGAGCCATCCACAAGAAGAAGTCACCAAGTGTGACATCATTTTGCATTTTTTAAAGTTACTAACAAAGAATAAAGAGAGAACTGGGATTGCTATTTCGAGTTTCTTAACTCTCTTCAGGCAGACTTACTCTTCTGAGATTCGAACCTGGGCTATATGCTTATGAGGCAGTTGTATTAACCTCCAGGCCACAGGCTGTTTCTCACTTTGTCAGCTGTATCAGGAGAGAGACGGGGGAGGAGATTTTACATTGAATGTGCACCCTATCAGCCCAAATATGGGAGAAAAAATCTTCTTTCTTTTCTTTTCTTTTCTTTTGCCTGTATCAGCTCAATCCAGAGCCATCCACAAGAAGAAGTCGTCAACTGCAACATCATTTTGCATTTTTTTAGGTTGCTAAAAAAGAATAAAGAGAGAACTGGGATCGCTATTTCGAGTTTCTTAACTCTCTTCAGCCAGACTTACTCTTCTGAGATTCGAACCTGGGCTATATGCATTTTAGGCAGTTGTATTAACCTCTAGGCAACAGGCTCTTTCTCACTTTGTCACCTATATCAGGAGAGAGACAGGGGGAAGAGATTTTACCTTGAATGTGCACCCTGTCAGCCCAAAAATGGGAGCAACAAATCTTCTTTCTTTTCTTTTCTTTTCTTTCCTTTTGCCTGTATCAGCTCAATCCAGAGCTATCCACAAGCAGCAGTCACCAAGTGTGACATCATTTTGCAATTTTTAAAGTTACTAACAAAGAATAAAGAGAGAACTGGGATTGCTATTTCGAGTTGCTTAACTCTCTTCAGCCAGACTTACTCTTCTGAGATTCGAACCGGGGCTATATGCATGTTAGGCAGTTGTACTAACCTCCAGCCCACAGGTCACTTCTCACTTTGTCAGCTGTATCAGGAGAGAGACAGGGGGAGGAGATTTTACCTTGAATGTGCACCCAATCAGCCCAAATATGGGAGAAAGTAATCTTCTTTCTTTTCTTTTCTTTTCTTTTCTTTTCTTTTCCTTTGCCTGTATCAGCTCAATCCAGAGCCATCCACAAGGAACAGTTGCCAACTTTGACATCATTTTGCATTTTTTAAAGTTACTAACAAACAATAAAGAGAGAACTGGGATTGCTATTTCAAGTTTCTTAACTCTCTTCAGCCAGACTTACTCTTCTGAGATTCGAACCTGGGCTATATGCATGTTAGGCAGTTGTATTAACCTCCAGGCCACAGGCTTTTACTCACTTTGTCAGCTATATCAGGAGAGAGACAGGGGGAGGAGATTTTACGTTGAATGTGCACCCTATCAGCCTAAATATGGGAGAAAGAAATCTTCTTTCTTTTCTTTTTTTTCTTTTCTTTCGCCTGTATCAGCTCAATCCAGAGCCATCCACAAGCAGCAGTCGCCAACTGCGACATCATTTTGCAATTTTTAATGTTGCTAACAAAGAATAAAGAGAAAATGTGGATAGCTATTTCGAGTTTCTTAACTGTCTTCAGGCAGACTTTCTCTTCTGAGATTCGAACTTGGGCTATATGCATGTTAGACAGGTGTATCAACCTCAAGGCCACAGGCTCTTTGTTACTTTGTCAGCTATATCAGGAGAGAGACAGGGGGAGGAGATTTTACATTGAATGTGCACCCTATCAGCCTAAATATGGGAGAAAGAAATCTTCTTTCTTTTCTTTTCTTTTCTTTTCTTTTCTTTTCTTTTGCCTGTATCAGCTCAATCCAGAGCCATCCACAAGCAGCAGTTGCCAACTGCGACATCATTTTGCATTTTTTATGGTTGCTAAGAAAGAATAAAGAGAGAACTGGGATAGCTATTTCGAGTTTCTTAACTCTCTTCAGCCATAATTATTCTTCTGAGATTCGAACCTGGGCTATATGCCTGTTAGGCAGTTGTATTAACCTCTAGGCTCTTTCTCACTTTGTCAGCTATAACAGGAGAGAGACAGGGGTAGGAGATTTTACCTTGAATGTGCACCATGTCAGCCCAAATATGGGAGAAAGAAATCTTCTTTCTTTTCTTTTCTTTTCTTTTCTTTTCTTTTCTTTTGCCTGTATCAGCTCAATCCAGAGCCATCCACAAGCAGCAGTTGCCAACTGCGACATCATTTTGCAATTTTTAATGTTGCTAACAAAGAATAAAGAGAAAATGTGGATAGCTATTTCGAGTTTCTTAACTGTCTTCAGGCAGACTTTCTCTTCTGAGATTCGAACTTGGGCTATATGCATGTTAGACAGGTGTATCAACCTCAAGGCCACAGGCTCTTTGTCACTTTGTCAGCTATATCAGGAGAGAGACAGGGGGAGGAGATTTTACATTGAATGTGCACCCTATCAGCCTAAATATGGGAGAAAGAAATCTTCTTTCTTTTCTTTTCTTTTCTTTTCTTTTCTTTTCTTTTCTTTTTCCTCTATCAGCTCAATCGAGAGCCATCCACAAGCAGCAGTCGCCACTGCGATATCATTTTGCATTTTTTTAGGTTGCTAACGAAGAATAAAGAGAGAACTGGGATAGCTATTTCGAGTTTCTTAACTCTCTTCAGCCAGAATTATTCTTCTGAGATTCGAACCTGGGCTATATGCATTTTAGGCAGTTGTATTAACCTCTAGGCCACAGGCTCTTTCTCACTGTGTCAGGTATATCAGGAGAGAGACAGGGGGAGGAGATATTACTTTAAATGTGCACCCTGTCAGCCCAAATATGGGAGAAAGAAATCTTCTTTCTTTTCTTTTCTTTTCCCTCTATCAGCTCAATCCAGAGCCATCCACAAGAATAAGTCACCAAGTGTGACATCATTTTGCATTTTTTAAAGTTACTAACAAAGAATAAAGAGAGAACTGGGATTGCTATTTCGAGTTTCTTAACTCTCTTCAGGCAGACTTACTCTTCTGAGATTCGAACCTGGGCTATATGCTTATGAGGCAGTTGTATTAACCTCCAGGCCACAGGCTGTTTCTCACTTTGTCAGCTGTATCAGGAGAGAGACGGGGGAGGAGATTTTACATTGAATGTGCACCCTATCAGCCCAAATATGGGAGAAAAAAAATCTTCTTTCTTTTCTTTTCTTTTCTTTTGCCTGTATCAGCTCAATCCAGAGCCATCCACAAGAAGAAGTCGTCAACTGCAACATCATTTTGCATTTTTTTAGGTTGCTAAAAAAGAATAAAGAGAGAACTGGGGTCGCTATTTCGAGTTTCTTAACTCTCTTCAGCCAGACTTACTCTTCTGAGATTCGAACCGGGGCTATATGCACTTTAGGCAGTTGTATTAACCTCTAGGCAACAGGCTCTTTCTCACTTTGTCACCTATATCAGGAGAGAGATAGGGGGAGGAGATTTTACCTTGAATGTGCACCCTGTCAGCCCAAATATGGGAGCAACAAATCTTCTTTCTTTTCTTTTCTTTTCTTTCCTTTTGCCTGTATCAGCTCAATCCACAGCTATCCACAAGCAGCAGTCACCAAGTGTGACATCATTTTGCAATTTTTAAAGTTACTAACAAAGAATAAAGAGAGAACTGGGATTGCTATTTCGAGTTTCTTAACTCTCTTCAGGCAGACTTCCTCTTCTGAGATTCGAACCTTGGCTATATGCATGTTAGGCAGTTGTACTAACCTCCAGCCCACAGGTCACTTCTCACTTTGTCAGCTGTATCAGGAGAGAGACAGGGGGAGGAGATTTTACCTTGAATGTGCACCCAATCAGCCCAAATATGGGAGAAAGTAATCTTCTTTCTTTTCTTTTCTTTTCTTTTCTTTTCTTTTGCCTGTATCAGCTCAATCCAGAGCCATCCACAAGGAACAGTTGCCAACTTTGACATCATTTTGCATTTTTTAAAGTTACTAACAAACAATAAAGAGAGAACTGGGATTGCTATTTCAAGTTCCTTAACTCTCTTCAGCCAGACTTACTCTTCTGAGATTCGAACCTGGGCTATATGCATGTTAGGCAGTTGTATTAACCTCCAGGCCACAGGCTTTTACTCACTTTGTCAGCTATATCAGGAGAGAGACAGGGGGAGGAGATTTTACGTTGAATGTGCACCCTATCAGCCTAAATATGGGAGAAAGAAATCTTCTTTCTTTTCTTTTTTTTCTTTTCTTTCGCCTGTATCAGCTCAATCCAGAGCCATCCACAAGCAGCAGTCGCCAACTGCGACATCATTTTGCAATTTTTAATGTTGCTAACAAAGAATAAAGAGAAAATGTGGATAGCTATTTCGAGTTTCTTAACTGTCTTCAGGCAGACTTTCTCTTCTGAGATTCGAACTTGGGCTATATGCATGTTAGACAGGTGTATCAACCTCAAGGCCACAGGCTCTTTGTCACTTTGTCAGCTATATCAGGAGAGAGACAGGGGGAGGAGATTTTACATTGAATGTGCACCCTATCAGCCTAAATATGGGAGAAAGAAATCTTCTTTCTTTTCTTTTCTTTTCTTTTGCCTGTATCAGCTCATTCCAGAGCCATCCACAAGCAGCAGTCGCCATCTGCGACATCATTTTGCAATTTTTAAGGTTGCTAACAAAGAATAAAGAAAGAACTGGGATAGCTATTTCAAGTTTCTTAACTCTCTTCAGCCATAATTATTCTTCTGAGATTCGAACCTGGGCTATATGCATTTTAGGCATTTGTATTAACCTCTAGGCAAAGGCTCTTTCTCACTTTGTCAGCTATATCTGGAGAGAGACGGGGGAGGAGATTTTACCTTGAATGTGCACCCCGTCAGCCCAAATATGGAGAAACAAATCTTCCTTCTTTTCTTTTCTTTTCTTTTCTTTTGCCTGTATCAGCTCAATCCATAGCTATCCACAAGCAGCAGTCACCAAGTGTGACATCATTTTGCATTTTTAAAAGTTACTAACAAAGAATAAAGAGAGAACTGGGATAGCTTTTTCGGGTTTCTTAACTTTTTCAGGCAGACTTACTCTTCTGAGATTCGAACCTTGGCTATATGCATGTTAGGCAGTTGTACTAACCTCCAGGCCACAGGCCGTTTCTCACTTTGTCAGCTGTATCAGGAGAGAGAGAGGGAGAGGAGATTTTACCTTGAATGTGCACCTTATCAGCCCAAATATGGGAGAAAGTAATCTTCTTTCTTTTCTTTTCTTTTCTTTTCTTTTCTTTTGCCTGTATCAGCTCAATCCAGAGCCATCCACAAGCAGCAGTTGCCAACTGCGACATCATTTTGCATTTTTTATGGTTGCTAACAAAGAATAAAGAGAGAACTGGGATAGCTATTTCGAGTTTCTTAACTCTCTTCAGCCATAATTATTCTTCTGAGATTCGAACCTGGGCTATATGCCTGTTAGGCAGTTGTATTAACCTCTAGGCTCTTTCTCACTTTGTCAGCTATAACAGGAGAGAGACAGGGGTAGGAGATTTTACCTTGAATGTGCACCATGTCAGCCCAAATATGGGAGAAAGAAATCTTCTTTCATTTCTTTTCTTTTCTTTTTCCTCTGTCAGCTCAATCCAGAGCCATCCACAAGCAGCAGTCGCCACTGCGATATCATTTTCTATTTTTTTAGGTTGCTAACGAAGAATAAAGAGAGAACTGGGATAGCTATTTCGAGTTTCTTAACTCTCTTCAGCCATAATTATTCTTCTGAGATTCGAACCTGGGCTATATGCATTTTAGGCAGTTGTATTAACCTCTAGGCAACAGGCTCTTTCTCACTTTGTCAGGTATATCAGGAGAGAGACAGGGGGAGGAGATATTACTTTAAATGTGCACCCTGTCAGCCCAAATATGGGAGAAAGAAATCTTCTTTCTTTTCTTTTCTTTTCCGTCTATCAGCTCAATCCAGAGCCATCCACAAGCAGCAGTCGCCAACGGCGGCATCATTTTGCATTTTTTTAAGTTGCTAACAAAGAATAAAGAAAGAACTGGGATAGCTATTTCGCGTTCCTTAACTCTCTTCCGCTAGACTTACTCTTCTGAGAATTGAACCTGGGCTATATGCATGTTAGGCAGTTGTATTAACCTCCAGGCCACAGGCTGTTTCTCACTTTGTCAGCTGTATCAGGAGAGAGACAGGGGGAGGAGATTTTACCTTGAATGTGCACTCTATCAGCCCAAATATGGGAGAAAGTAATCTTCTTTCTTTTCTTTTCTTTTGCCTGTATCAGCTCAATCCAGAGCCATCCACAAACAGGAGTCGCCAAATGTGACATCATTTTGCATTTTTTAAAGTTGCTAACAAAGAATAAAGATCGAACTGGGATAGCTATTTCGAGTTTCTTAACTCTCTTCAGCCAGACTTACTCTTCCGAGATTCGAACCTGGGCTATATGCATGTTAGGCAGTTGTATTAACCTCTAGGCCACAGGCTCTTTCTCTCTTTGTCAGCTATATCAGGAATGAGACAGGGGAAGGAGATTTTACCTTGAATGTGCACCCTGTCAGCCCAAATATGGGAGAAAGAAATCTTCTTTCTTTTCTTTTCTTTTCTTTTGCCTGTATCAGCTCAATCCAGAGCCATCCACAAGCACCAGTCGCCACTGTGATATCATTTTGCATTTTTTATGGTTGCTAACAAAGAATAAAGAGAGAACTGGGATAGTTATTTCGAGTTTCTTAACTCTCTTCAGCCATAATTATTCTTCTGAGATTCGAACCTGGGCTATATGCTTGTTAGGCAGTTGTATTAACCTCTAGGCTTTTCTCACTTTGTCAGCTATATCAGGAGAGAGACAGGGGGAGGAGATTTTACTTTAAATGTGCACCCTGTCAGCCCAAATATGGGAGAAAGAAATCTTCTTTCTTTTCTTTTCTTTTGCCTGTATCAGCTCAATCTAGAGCCATCCACAAGCAGCAGTCATCAACTGCGACATCATTTTGCATTTCTTATGGTTGCTAACAAAGAATAAAGAGAGAACTGGGATAGCTATTTCGAGTTTCTTAACTCTCTTTAGCCATAATTATTCTTCTGAGGTTCGAACCTGGGCTATATGCCTGTTAGGTAGTTGTATTAACCTCTAGGCTCTTTCTCACTTTGTCAGCTATATCAGGAGAGAGACAGGGGGAGGAGATTTTACTTTAAATGTGCACCCTGTCAGCCCAAATATGGGAGAAAGAAATCTTCTTTCTTTTCTTTTCTTTTGCCTGTATCAGCTCAATCCAGAGCCATCCACAAGCAGCAGTTGCCAACTGCGACATCATTTTGCATTTTTTATGGTTGCTAACAAAGAATAAAGAGACAACTGGGATAGCTATTTCGAGTTTCTTAACTCTCTTCAGCCAGACTTACTCTTCTGAGATTCGAACCTGGGCTATATGCATGTTAGGCAGTTGTATTAACCTCTAGGCAACAGGCTCTTTCTCACTTTGTCAGCTATATCAGAAGAGAGACAGGGGAGGAGATTTTACCTTGAATGTGCACCCCGTCAGCCCAAATATGGAGAAACAAATCTTCGTTCTTTTCTTTTCTTTTCTTTTCTTTTGCCTGTATCAGCTCAATCCAGAGCTATCCACAAGCAGCAGTCACCAAGTGTGACATCATTTTGCATTTTTTAAAGTTACTAACAAAGAATAAAGAGAGAGCTGGGATAGCTATTTTGAGTTTTTTAACTCTCTTCAGCCATAATTATTCTTCTGAGTTTCGAACCTGGGCTATATGTATTTTAGGCAGTTGTATTAACCTCTAGGCAAAGGCTCTTTCTCACTTTGTCAGCTATATCTGGAGAGAGACGGGGGAGGAGATTTTACCTTGAATGTGCACCCCGTCAGCCCAAATATGGAGAAACAAATCTTCCTTCTTTTCTTTTCTTTTCTTTTCTTTTGCCTGTATCAGCTCAATCCAGAGCTATCCACAAGCAGAACTCACCAAGTGTGACATCATTTTGCATTTTTTAAAGTTACTAACAAAGAATAAAGAGAGAGCTGGGATAGCTATTTTGAGTTTTTTAACTCTCTTCAGCCATAATTATTCTTCTGAGTTTCGAACCTGGGCTATATGTATTTTAGGCAGTTGTATTAACCTCTAGGCAAAGGCTCTTTCTCACTTTGTCAGCTATATCTGGAGAGAGACGGGGGAGGAGATTTTACCTTGAATGTGCACCCCGTCAGCCCAAATATGGAGAAACAAATCTTCCTTCTTTTCTTTTCTTTTCTTTTCTTTTGCCTGTATCAGCTCAATCCAGAGCCATCCACAAGCAGCAGTTGCCAACTGCGACATCATTTTGCATTTTTTATGGTTGCTAACAAAGAATAAAGAGAGAACTGGGATAGCTATTTCGAGTTTTTTAACTCTCTTCAGCCATAATTATTCTTCTGAGTTTCGAACCTGGGCTATATGTATTTTAGACAGTTGTATTAACCTCTAGGCAAAGGCTCTTTCTCACTTTGTCAGCTATAACAGGAGAGAGACAGGGGTTGGAGATTTTACCTTGAATGTGCACCATGTCAGCCCAAATATGGGAGAAAGAAATCTTCTTTCATTTCTTTTCTTTTCTTTTTCCTCTATCAGCTCAATCGAGAGCCATCCACAAGCAGCAGTCGCCACTGCGATATCATTTTGCATTTTTTTAGGTTGCTAACGAAGAATAAAGAGAGAACTGGGATAGCTATTTCGAGTTTCTTAACTCTCTTCAGCCAGAATTATTCTTCTGAGATTCGAACCTGGGCTATATGCATTTTAGGCAGTTGTATTAACCTCTAGGCCACAGGCTCTTTCTCACTTTGTCAGGTATATCAGGAGAGAGACAGGGGGAGGAGATATTACTTTAAATGTGCACCCTGTCAGCCCAAATATGGGAGAAAGAAATCTTCTTTCTTTTCTTTTCTTTTCCCTCTATCAGCTCAATCCAGAGCCATCCACAAGAAGAAGTCACCAAGTGTGACATCATTTTGCATTTTTTAAAGTTACTAACAAAGAATAAAGAGAGAACTGGGATTGCTATTTCGAGTTTCTTAACTCTCTTCAGGCAGACTTACTCTTCTGAGATTCGAACCTGGGCTATATGCTTATGAGGCAGTTGTATTAACCTCCAGGCCACAGGCTGTTTCTCACTTTGTCAGCTGTATCAGGAGAGAGACGGGGGAGGAGATTTTACATTGAATGTGCACCCTATCAGCCCAAATATGGGAGAAAAAAATCTTCTTTCTTTTCTTTTCTTTTGCCTGTATCAGCTCAATCCAGAGCCATCCACAAGAAGAAGTCGTCAACTGCAACATCATTTTGCATTTTTTTAGGTTGCTAAAAAAGAATAAAGAGAGAACTGGGATCGCTATTTCGAGTTTCTTAACTCTCTTCAGCCAGACTTACTCTTCTGAGATTCGAACCTGGGCTATATGCATTTTAGGCAGTTGTATTAACCTCTAGGCAACAGGCTCTTTCTCACTTTGTCACCTATATCAGGAGAGAGACAGGGGGAGGAGATTTTACCTTGAATGTGCACCCTATCAGCCCAAATATGGGAGAAAGAAATCTTCTTTCTTTTCTTTTCTTTTCTTTTGCCTGTATCAGCTCAATCCAGAGCCATCCACAAGAAGAAGTCGTCAACTGCAACATCATTTTGCATTTTTTTAGGTTGCTAAAAAAGAATAAAGAGAGAACTGGGGTCGCTATTTCGAGTTTCTTAACTCTCTTCAGCCAAACTTACTCTTCTGAGATTCGAACCGGGGCTATATGCATTTTAGGCAGTTGTATTAACCTCTAGGCAACAGGCTCTTTCTCACTTTGTCACCTATATCAGGAGAGAGATAGGGGGAGGAGATTTTACCTTGAATGTGCACCCTGTCAGCCCAAATATGGGAGCAACAAATCTTCTTTCTTTTCTTTTCTTTTCTTTCCTTTTGCCTGTATCAGCTCAATCCAGAGCTATCCACAAGCAGCAGTCACCAAGTGTGACATCATTTTGCAATTTTTAAAGTTACTAACAAAGAATAAAGAGAGAACTGGGATTGCTATTTCGAGTTTCTTAACTCTCTTCAGGCAGACTTACTCTTCTGAGATTCGAACCTTGGCTATATGCATGTTAGGCAGTTGTACTAACCTCCAGCCCACAGGTCACTTCTCACTTTGTCAGCTGTATCAGGAGAGAGACAGGGGGAGGAGATTTTACCTTGAATGTGCACCCAATCAGCTCAAATATGGGAGAAAGTAATCTTCTTTCTTTTCTTTTCTTTTCTTTTCTTTTGCCTGTATCAGCTCAATCCAGAGCCATCCACAAGGAACAGTTGCCAACTTTGACATCATTTTGCATTTTTTAAAGTTACTAACAAACAATAAAGAGAGAACTGGGATTGCTATTTCAAGTTTCTTAACTCTCTTCAGCCAGACTTACTCTTCTGAGATTCGAACCTGGGCTATATGCATGTTAGGCAGTTGTATTAACCTCCAGGCCACAGGCTTTTACTCACTTTGTCAGCTATATCAGGAGAGAGACAGGGGGAGGAGATTTTACGTTGAATGTGCACCCTATCAGCCTAAATATGGGAGAAAGAAATCTTCTTTCTTTTCTTTTTTTTCTTTTCTTTCGCCTGTATCAGCTCAATCCAGAGCCATCCACAAGCAGCAGTCGCCAACTGCGACATCATTTTGCAATTTTTAATGTTGCTAACAAAGAATAAAGAGAAAATGTGGATAGCTATTTCGAGTTTCTTAACTGTCTTCAGGCAGACTTTCTCTTCTGAGATTCGAACTTGGGCTATATGCATGTTAGACAGGTGTATCAACCTCAAGGCCACAGGCTCTTTGTCACTTTGTCAGCTATATCAGGAGAGAGACAGGGGGAGGAGATTTTACATTGAATGTGCACCCTATCAGCCTAAATATGGGAGAAAGAAATCTTCTTTCTTTTCTTTTCTTTTCTTTTGCCTGTATCAGCTCAATCCAGAGCCATCCACAAGCAGCAGTCGCCATCTGCGACATCATTTTAAAATTTTTAAGGTTGCTAACAAAGAATAAAGAAAGAACTGGGATAGCTATTTCGAGTTTTTTAACTCTCTTCAGCCATAATTATTCTTCTGAGTTTTGAACCTGGCCTATATGTATTTTAGGCAGTTGTATTAACCTCTAGGCAAAGGCTCTTTCTCACTTTGTCAGCTATAACAGGAGAGAGACAGGGGTAGGAGATTTTACCTTGAATGTGCACCATGTCAGCCCAAATATGGGAGAAAGAAATCTTCTTTCTTTTCTTTTCTTTTCTTTTGCCTGTATCAGCTCAATCCAGAGCCATCCACAAGCAGCAGTCGCCATCTGCGACATCATTTTAAAATTTTTAAGGTTGCTAACAAAGAATAAAGAAAGAACTGGGATAGCTATTTCGAGTTTTTTAACTCTCTTCAGCCATAAATATTCTTCTGAGTTTCGAACCTGGGCTATATGTATTTTAGGCAGTTGTATTAACCTCTAGGCCACAGGCTGTTTCTCACTTTGTCAGGTATATCAGGAGAGAGACAGGGGGAGGAGATATTACTTTAAATGTGCACCCTGTCAGCCCAAATATGGGAGAAAGAAATCTTCTTTCTTTTCTTTTCTTTTCCCTCTATCAGCTCAATCCAGAGCCATCCACAAGCAGCAGTCGCCAACGGCGGCATCATTTTGCATTTTTTTAAGTTGCTAACAAAGAATAAAGAAAGAACTGGGATAGCTATTTCGCGTTCCTTAACTCTCTTCCGCTAGACTTACTCTTCTGAGAATTGAACCTGGGCTATATGCATGTTAGGCAGTTGTATTAACCTCCAGGCCACAGGCTGTTTCTCACTTTGTCAGCTGTATCAGGA
Source organism: Crotalus tigris (assembly GCF_016545835.1). NCBI lineage: Eukaryota > Metazoa > Chordata > Lepidosauria > Squamata > Viperidae > Crotalus > Crotalus tigris. Next base: position 13,667 of record NW_024098865.1, read on the forward strand.
GAGAGACAGGGGGAGGAGATTTTACCTTGAATGTGCACCCTATCAGCCCAAATATGGGAGAAAGTAATCTTCTTTCTTTTCTTTTCTTTTGCCTGTATCAGCTCAATCCAGAGCCATCCACAAACAGGAGTCGCCAAATGTGACATCATTTTGCATTTTTTAAAGTTGCTAACAAAGAATAAAGATCGAACTGGGATAGCTATTTCGAGTTTCTTAACTCTCTTCAGCCAGACTTACTCTTCCGAGATTCGAACCTGGGCTATATGCATGTTAGGCAGTTGTATTAACCTCTAGGCCACAGGCTCTTTCTCTCTTTGTCAGCTATATCAGGAATGAGACAGGGGAAGGAGATTTTACCTTGAATGTGCACCCTGTCAGCCCAAATATGGGAGAAAGAAATCTTCTTTCTTTTCTTTTCTTTTCTTTTGCCTGTATCAGCTCAATCCAGAGCCATCCACAAGCACCAGTCGCCACTGTGATATCATTTTGCATTTTTTATGGTTGCTAACAAAGAATAAAGAGAGAACTGGGATAGTTATTTCGAGTTTCTTAACTCTCTTCAGCCATAATTATTCTTCTGAGATTCGAACCTGGGCTATATGCTTGTTAGGCAGTTGTATTAACCTCTAGGCTTTTCTCACTTTGTCAGCTATATCAGGAGAGAGACAGGGGGAGGAGATTTTACTTTAAATGTGCACCCTGTCAGCCCAAATATGGGAGAAAGAAATCTTCTTTCTTTTCTTTTCTTTTGCCTGTATCAGCTCAATCTAGAGCCATCCACAAGCAGCAGTCGTCAACTGCGACATCATTTTGCATTTCTTATGGTTGCTAACAAAGAATAAAGAGAGAACTGGGATAGCTATTTCGAGTTTCTTAACTCTCTTCAGCCATAATTATTCTTCTGAGGTTCGAATCTGGGCTATATGTATTTTAGGCAGTTGTATTAACCTCTAGGCAAAGGCTCTTTCTCACTTTGTCAGCTATATCTGGAGAGAGACGGGGGAGGAGATTTTACCTTGAATGTGCACCCCGTCAGCCCAAATATGGAGAAACAAATCTTCCTTCTTTTCTTTTCTTTTCTTTTCTTTTGCCTGTATCAGCTCAATCCAGAGCCATCCACAAGCAGCAGTTGCCAACTGCGACATCATTTTGCATTTTTTATGGTTGCTAACAAAGAATAAAGAGAGAACTGGGATAGCTATTTCGAGTTTCTTAACTCTCTTCAGCCATAATTATTCTTCTGAGATTCGAACCTGGGCTATATGCCTGTTAGGCAGTTGTATTAACCTCTAGGCTCTTTCTCACTTTGTCAGCTATAACAGGAGAGAGACAGGGGTAGGAGATTTTACCTTGAATGTGCACCATGTCAGCCCAAATATGGGAGAAAGAAATCTTCTTTCATTTCTTTTCTTTTCTTTTTCCTCTATCAGCTCAATCGAGAGCCATCCACAAGCAGCAATCGCCACTGCGATATCATTTTGCATTTTTTTAGGTTGCTAACGAAGAATAAAGAGAGAACTGGGATAGCTATTTCGAGTTTCTTAACTCTCTTCAGCCAGAATTATTCTTCTGAGATTCGAACCTGGGCTATATGCATTTTAGGCAGTTGTATTAACCTCTATGCCACAGGCTCTTTCTCACTTTGTCAGGTATATCAGGAGAGAGACAGGGGGAGGAGATATTACTTTAAATGTGCACCCTGTCAGCCCAAATATGGGAGAAAGAAATCTTCTTTCTTTTCTTTTCTTTTCCCTCTATCAGCTCAATCCAGAGACATCCACAAGAAGAAGTCACCAAGTGTGACATCATTTTGCATTTTTTAAAGTTACTAACAAAGAATAAAGAGAGAACTGGGATTGCTATTTCGAGTTTCTTAACTCTCTTCAGGCAGACTTACTCTTCTGAGATTCGAACCTGGGCTATATGCTTGTTAGGCAGTTGTATTAACCTCCAGGCCACAGGCTGTTTCTCACTTTGTCAGCTGTATCAGGAGAGAGACGGGGGAGGAGATTTTACATTGAATGTGCACCCTATCAGCCCAAATATGGGAGAAAAAAATCTTCTTTCTTTTCTTTTTTTTTTCTTTTGCCTGTATCAGCTCAATCCAGAGCCATCCACAAGAAGAAGTCGTCAACTGCAACATCATTTTGCATTTTTTTAGGTTGCTAAAAAAGAATAAAGAGAGAACTGGGATCGCTATTTCGAGTTTCTTAACTCTCTTCAGCCAGACTTACTCTTCTGAGATTCGAACCTGGGCTATATGCATTTTAGGCAGTTGTATTAACCTCTAGGCAACAGGCTCTTTCTCACTTTGTCACCTATATCAGGAGAGAGACAGGGGGAGGAGATTTTACCTTGAATGTGCACCCTATCAGCCCAAATATGGGAGAAAGAAATCTTCTTTCTTTTCTTTTCTTTCTTTTGCCTGTATCAGCTCAATCCAGAGCCATCCACAAGAAGAAGTCGTCAACTGCAACATCATTTTGCATTTTTTTAGGTTGCTAAAAAAGAATAAAGAGAGAACTGGGGTCGCTATTTCGAGTTTCTTAACTCTCTTCAGCCAAACTTACTCTTCTGAGATTCGAACCGGGGCTATATGCATTTTAGGCAGTTGTATTAACCTCTAGGCAACAGGCTCTTTCTCACTTTGTCACCTATATCAGGAGAGAGATAGGGGGAGGAGATTTTACCTTGAATGTGCACCCTGTCAGCCCAAATATGGGAGCAACAAATCTTCTTTCTTTTCTTTTCTTTTCTTTTCTTTTGCCTGTATCAGCTCAATCCAGAGCCATCCACAAGGAACAGTTGCCAACTTTGACATCATTTTGCATTTTTTAAAGTTACTAACAAACAATAAAGAGAGAACTGGTATTGCTATTTCAAGTTTCTTAACTCTCTTCAGCCAGACTTACTCTTCTGAGATTCGAACCTGGGCTATATGCATGTTAGGCAGTTGTATTAACCTCCAGGCCACAGGCTTTTACTCACTTTGTCAGCTATATCAGGAGAGAGACAGGGGGAGGAGATTTTACGTTGAATGTGCACCCTATCAGCCTGAATATGGGAGAAAGAAATCTTCTTTCTTTTCTTTTTTTTCTTTTCTTTCGCCTGTATCAGCTCAATCCAGAGCCATCCACAAGCAGCAGTCGCCAACTGCGACATCATTTTGCAATTTTTAATGTTGCTAACAAAGAATAAAGAGAAAATGTGGATAGCTATTTCGAGTTTCTTAACTGTCTTCAGGCAGACTTTCTCTTCTGAGATTCGAACTTGGGCTATATGCATGTTAGACAGGTGTATCAACCTCAAGGCCACAGGCTCTTTGTCACTTTGTCAGCTATATCAGGAGAGAGACAGGGGGAGGAGATTTTACATTGAATGTGCACCCTATCAGCCTAAATATGGGAGAAAGAAATCTTCTTTCTTTTCTTTTCTTTTCTTTTGCCTGTATCAGCTCAATCCAGAGCCATCCACAAGCAGCAGTCGCCATCTGCGACATCATTTTGCAATTTTTAAGTTTGCTAACAAAGAATAAAGAAAGAACTGGGATAGCTATTTCAGGTTTCTTAACTCTCTTCAGCCAGAATTATTCTTCTGAGATTCGAACCTGGGCTATATGCTTGTTAGGCGGTTGTATTAACCTCTAGGCAACAGGCTCTTTCTCACTTTGTCAGCTATATCAGGAGAGAGACGGGGGAGGAGATTTTACCTTGAATGTGCACCCCGTCAGCCCAAATATGGAGAAACAAATCTTCCTTCTTTTCTTTTCTTTTCTTTTCTTTTGCCTGTATCAGCTCCATCGAGAGCTATCCACAAGCAGAACTCACCAAGTGTGACATCATTTTGCATTTTTTAAAGTTACTAACAAAGAATAAAGAGAGAGCTGGGATAGCTATTTTGAGTTTTTTAACTCTCTTCAGCCATAATTATTCTTCTGAGTTTCGAACCTGGGCTATATGTATTTTAGGCAGTTGTATTAACCTCTAGGCAAAGGCTCTTTCTCACTTTGTCAGCTATATCAGGAGAGAGACGGGGGAGGAGATTTTACCTTGAATGTGCACCCCGTCAGCCCAAATATGGAGAAACAAATCTTCCTTCTTTTCTTTTCTTTTCTTTTACCTGTATCAGCTCAATCCAGAGCTATTCACAAGCAGCAGTCACCAAGTGTGACATCATTTTGCATTTTTTAAAGTTACTAACAAAGAATAAAGAGAGAACTTGGATAGCTTTTTCGGGTTTCTTAACTTTCTTCAGGCAGACTTACTCTTCTGAGATTCGAACCTTGGCTATATGCATGTTAGGCAGTTGTACTAACCTCCAGGCCACAGGCCGTTTCTCACTATGTCAGCTGTATCAGGAGAGAGAGAGGGAGAGGAGATTTTACCTTGAATGTGCACCCTATCAGCCCAAATATGGGAGAAAGTAATCTTCTTTCTTTTCTTTTCTTTTCTTTTCTTTTCTTTTCTTTTGCCTGTATCAGCTCAATCCAGAGCCATCCACAAGCAGCAGTTGCCAAATGCGACATCATTTTGCATTTTTTATGGTTGCTAAGAAAGAATAAAGAGAGAACTGGGATAGCTATTTCGAGTTTCTTAACTCTCTTCAGCCATAATTATTCTTCTGAGATTCGAACCTGGGCTATATGCCTGTTAGGCAGTTGTATTAACCTCTAGGCTCTTTCTCACTTTGTCAGATATAACAGGAGAGAGACAGGGGTAGGAGATTTTACCTTGAATGTGCACCCTTTCAGGCCCAACTATGGGAGAAAGAAATCTTCTTTCATTTCTTTTCTTTTCTTTGTCCTCTATCAGCTCAATCGAGAGCCATCCACACGCAGCAGTCGCCACTGCGATATCATTTTGCATTTTTTTAGGTTGCTAACGAAGAATAAAGAGAGAACTGGGATAGCTATTTCGAGTTTCTTAACTCTCTTCAGCCAGAATTAATCTTCTGAGATTCGAACCTGGGCTATATGCATTTTAGGCAGTTGTATTAACCTCTAGGCCACAGGCTCTTTCTCACTTTGTCAGGTAGATCAGGAGAGAGACAGGGGGAGGAGATATTACTTTAAATGTGCACGCACCTGTCCGCCCAAATATGGGAAAAGAAATGCTTCTTTCTTTCTTTTCTTTTCTTTTTCCTCTATCAGCTCAATCCAGTGCCATCCACAAGCAGCAGTCGCCAACTGGAACATCATTTTGCATTTTTTTAAGTTACTAACAAAGAATAAAGAGAGAACTGGGATAGCTATTTCGAATTTCTTAACTCTCTTCAGCCACACTTACTCTTCTGAGATTCGAACCTGGGCTCTATTCATGTTATAGGCTGTTGGGGTATTAAACCTCCAGGGGGCCATCAGGCTTTTTCTCCCTTTGTCAGCTGTATCATGAGAAGTGAGAACGGTGGAGGAGATTTGACATTGAATGTGCACCCTATCAGCCCCAAAATATGGAGAAAAAACCCCAATCTTCTTTCTTTCTTTTTTTCTTTTCTTTTGCCTGTATCACTCAATCCAGAGCCTCCACAAGAAGGAAGTCGTCAACCCATGCAACATCATTTGCATTTTTTAGGTTGCTAAAAGAATTAAAGAGAGAACGGGGATCGCTATTTCGAGTTTCTTACTCTCTTCAGCAGACTTACTCTCTGGATTCGAACCTGGGCCTATATGCTTGTTAGGCAGTTTATACCTCTAGCAACAGGCCCTTTCTCAACTTTGTCACCTCGATTCAGGAGAGAGACAGGGGGAGAGATTTTACCTTGAATGTGCACCCTGTCAGCCCAAATATTGGAGAAAGAAACCTTCTTTCTTTTCTTTTTCCTGTATCAGCTCAATCCAGAGGCATCCACAAGCAGCAGTCGCCAACTGTGACATCATTTTGCATTTTTTAAAGTGACTAAAAAAGAATAAAGAGAGAACTGGGGTCGCTAGTTCGAGGTGTTCTTAACTCGCTTCCAGCCAAACTTACTCTTCTGAGATCGAACACGGGGCTATATGGCCCCCCATTTTATGCAGTTGTTATTAACCTCTAGGCACCAGGCTCTTTCTCACTTTGTCACCTATCTAAGGAGGAGATAGGGGAGGAGGATTTTAACCTTGAATGTGCACCCTTGTCACCCTGTCAGCCCAAATATGGGAGAAAAAAATCTTCTTTCTTTTCTTTTCTTTTGCCTGTATCAGCTCAATCCAGAGCCATCCACAAGTAGCAGTCGACAACTACGACATCATTTTGCATGTTTTAATGTTCCTAACAAAGAATAAAAAGAAAATGTGGATAGCTATTTCTAGTTTCTTAACTCTCTTCAGGCAGACTTACTCTTCTGAGATTCGAACCTTGGCTATATGCATGTTAGGCAGTTGTACTAACCTCCAGCCCACAGGTCAATTCTCACTTTGTCAGCTGTATCAGGAGAGAGACAGGGGGAGGAGATTTTACCTTGAATGTGCACCCAATCAGCTCAAATATGGGAGAAAGTAATCTTCTTTCTTTTCTTTTCTTTTCTTTTCTTTTGCCTGTATCAGCTCAATCCAGAGCCATCCACAAGGAACAGTTGCCAACTTTGACATCATTTTGCATTTTTTAAAGTTACTAACAAACAATAAAGAGAGAACTGGGATTGCTATTTCAAGTTTCTTAACTCTCTTCAGCCAGACTTACTCTTCTGAGATTCGAACCTGGGCTATATGCATGTTAGGCAGTTGTATTAACCTCCAGGCCACAGGCTTTTACTCACTTTGTCAGCTATATCAGGAGAGAGACAGGGGGAGGAGATTTTACGTTGAATGTGCACCCTATCAGCCTAAATATGGGAGAAAGAAATCTTCTTTCTTTTCTTTTTTTTCTTTTCTTTCGCCTGTATCAGCTCAATCCAGAGCCATCCACAAGCAGCAGTCACCAACTGCGACATCATTTTGCAATTTTTAATGTTGCTAACAAAGAATAAAGAGAAAATGTGGATAGCTATTTCGAGTTTCTTAACTGTCTTCAGGCAGACTTTCTCTTCTGAGATTCGAACTTGGGCTATATGCATGTTAGACAGGTGTATCAACCTCAAGGCCACAGGCTCTTTGTCACTTTGTCAGCTATCTCAGGAGAGAGACAGGGGGAGGAGATTTTACATTGAATGTGCACCCTATCAGCCTAAATATGGGAGAAAGAAATCTTCTTTCTTTTCTTTTCTTTTCTTTTGCCTGTATCAGCTCAATCCAGAGCCATCCACAAGCAGCAGTCGCCATCTGCGACATCATTTTGCAATTTTTAAGGTTGCTAACAAAGAATAAAGAAAGAACTGGGATAGCTATTTCGAGTTTTTTAACTCTCTTCAGCCATAATTATTCTTCTGAGTTTCGAACCTGGGCTATATGTATTTTAGGCAGTTGTATTAACCTCTAGGCAAAGGCTCTTTCTCGCTTTGTCAGCTATAACAGGAGAGAGACAGGGGTAGGAGATTTTACCTTGAATGTGCACCATGTCAGCCCAAATATGGGAGAAAGAAATCTTCTTTCATTTCTTTTCTTTTCTTTTTCCTCTGTCAGCTCAATCCAGAGCCATCCACAAGCAGCAGTCGCCACTGCGATATCAGTTTCTATTTTTTTAGGTTGCTAACGAAGAATAAAGAGAGAACTGGGATAGCTATTTCGAGTTTCTTAACTCTCTTCAGCCATAATTATTCTTCTGAGATTCGAACCTGGGCTATATGCATTTTAGGCAGTTGTATTAACCTCTAGGCCACAGGCTGTTTCTCACTTTGTCAGGTATATCAGGAGAGAGACAGGGGGAGGAGATATTACTTTAAATGTGCACCCTGTCAGCCCAAATATGGGAGAAAGAAATCTTCTTTCTTTTCTTTTCTTTTCTTTTCTTTTCCCTCTATCAGCTCAATCCAGAGCCATCCACAAGCAGCAGTCGCCAACGGCGGCATCATTTTGCATTTTTTTAAGTTGCTAACAAAGAATAAAGAAAGAACTGGGATAGCTATTTCGCGTTCCTTAATTCTCTTCCGCTAGACTTACTCTTCTGAGAATTGAACCTGGGCTATATGCATGTTAGGCAGTTGTATTAACCTCCAGGCCACAGGCTGTTTCTCACTTTGTCAGCTGTATCAGGAGAGAGACAGGGGGAGGAGATTTTACCTTGAATGTGCACCCTATCAGCCCAAATATGGGAGAAAGTAATCTTCTTTCTTTTCTTTTCTTTTGCCTGTATCAGCTCAATCCAGAGCCATCCACAAACAGGAGTCGCCAAATGTGACATCATTTTGCATTTTTTAAAGTTGCTAACAAAGAATAAAGATTGAACTGGGATAGCTATTTCGAGTTTCTTAACTCTCTTCAGCCAGACTTACTCTTCCGAGATTCGAACCTGGGCTATATGCATGTTAGGCAGTTGTATTAACCTCTAGGCCACAGGCTCTTTCTCTCTTTGTCAGCTATATCAGGAATGAGACAGGGGAAGGAGATTTTACCTTGAATGTGCACCCTGTCAGCCCAAATATGGGAGAAAGAAATCTTCTTTCTTTTCTTTTCTTTTCTTTTGCCTGTATCAGCTCAATCCAGAGCCATCCACAAGCAGCAGTCGCCATCTGCGACATCATTTTAAAATTTTTAAGGTTGCTAACAAAGAATAAAGAAAGAACTGGGATAGCTATTTCGAGTTTTTTAACTCTCTTCAGCCATAATTATTCTTCTGAGTTTTGAACCTGGCCTATATGTATTTTAGGCAGTTGTATTAACCTCTAGGCAAAGGCTCTTTCTCACTTTGTCAGCTATAACAGGAGAGAGACAGGGGTAGGAGATTTTACCTTGAATGTGCACCATGTCAGCCCAAATATGGGAGAAAGAAATCTTCTTTCATTTCTTTTCTTTTCTTTTTCCTCTGTCAGCTCAATCCAGAGCCATCCACAAGCAGCAGTCGCCACTGCGATATCATTTTCTATTTTTTTAGGTTGCTAACGAAGAATAAAGAGAGAACTGGGATAGCTATTTCGAGTTTCTTAACTCTCTTCAGCCATAATTATTCTTCTGAGATTCGAACCTGGGCTATATGCATTTTAGGCAGTTGTATTAACCTCTAGGCCACAGGCTCTTTCTCACTTTGTCAGGTATATCAGGAGAGAGACAGGGGGAGGAGATATTACTTTAAATGTGCACCCTGTCAACCCAAATATGGGAGAAAGAAATCTTCTTTCTTTTCTTTTCTTTTCCCTCTATCAGCTCAATCCAGAGCCATCCACAAGCAGCAGTCGCCAACGGCGGCATCATTTTGCATTTTTTTAAGTTGCTAACAAAGAATAAAGAAAGAACTGGGATAGCTATTTCGCGTTCCTTAACTCTCTTCCGCTAGACTTACTCTTCTGAGAATTGAACCTGGGCTATATGCATGTTAGGCAGTTGTATTAACCTCCAGGCCACAGGCTGTTTCTCACTTTGTCAGCTGTATCAGGAGAGAGACAGGGGGAGGAGATTTTACCTTGAATGTGCACCCTATCAGCCCAAATATGGGAGAAAGTAATCTTCTTTCTTTTCTTTTCTTTTGCCTGTATCAGCTCAATCCAGAGCCATCCACAAACAGGAGTCGCCAAATGTGACATCATTTTGCATTTTTTAAAGTTGCTAACAAAGAATAAAGATTGAACTGGGATAGCTATTTCGAGTTTCTTAACTCTCTTCAGCCAGACTTACTCTTCCGAGATTCGAACCTGGGCTATATGCATGTTAGGCAGTTGTATTAACCTCTAGGCCACAGGCTCTTTCTCTCTTTGTCAGCTATATCAGGAATGAGACAGGGGAAGGAGATTTTACCTTGAATGTGCACCCTGTCAGCCCAAATATGGGAGAAAGAAATCTTCTTTCTTTTCTTTTCTTTTCTTTTGCCTGTATCAGCTCAATCCAGAGCCATCCACAAGCACCAGTCGCCACTGTGATATCATTTTGCATTTTTTATGGTTGCTAACAAAGAATAAAGAGAGAACTGGGATAGTTATTTCGAGTTTCTTAACTCTCTTCAGCCATAATTATTCTTCTGAGATTCGAACCTGGGCTATATGCTTGTTAGGCAGTTGTATTAACCTCTAGGCTTTTCTCACTTTGTCAGCTATAGCAGGAGAGAGACAGGGGGAGGAGATTTTACTTTAAATGTGCACCCTGTCAGCCCAAATATGGGAGAAAGAAATCTTCTTTCTTTTCTTTTCTTTTGCCTGTATCAGCTCAATCTAGAGCCATCCACAAGCAGCAGTCGTCAACTGCGACATCATTTTGCATTTCTTATGGTTGCTAACAAAGAATAAAGAGAGAACTGGGATAGCTATTTCGAGTTTCTTAACTCTCTTCAGCCATAATTATTCTTCTGAGGTTCGAACCTGG
>NW_024098866.1:0-10668 GCF_016545835.1 Crotalus tigris
GATATTGGCCCAGGCCTACCTTTTGAACGAAAGGTCCGATACGGAAAACACTTGTTTTTTCGGGTTCCCCAACCTGTGGGGAACCTGAGCATATGCATACATTTCGAATTTGAGGTCAGTTTCACATTTTTTCATGTTTAATTGTCTTATTTGCCAACATTTGTGATATTGGCCCAGGCCTACCTTTTGAAGGAAAGGTCAGATACGGAAAATACACTTTTTTTCGGGTTCCCCAACCTGTGGGGAACTTGAGTTTATGCATACATTTCGAATTTGAGGTCAGTTTCACATATTTAGTTTTCATTCTAAATTGGCTTATTTCCTAACGATTGAGATATTGGCCCAGGCCTACCTTTTGAACGAAAGGTCCGATACGGAAAGCAAATGCTTTTTCGGGTTGCCCAACCTGTGGGGAACCTGAGCATATGCATACATTTCGAATTTGAGGTCAGTTTCACATTTTCAGTTTTCATGCTTAATTGGCTTATTTGCTAACAATTGAGATATTATCCCAGGCCTAACTTTTGAGCGAAAGATCCAATACGGAAAACACATGTTTTTTCGGTTGCCAGTCCTGTGGGGAACCTGAGCATATGCATACATTTCGAATTTGAGGTCAGTTTCACATTTTGAGTTTTCATGCTTAATTGGCCATTTGCCAACAATTGTGATATTGGCACAGGCCTACCTTTTGAAGGAAAGGTCAGATACGGAAAACACATATTTTTTCCGGTTCCCCAACCTGTGGGGAACCTGAGTATATGCATACATTTCGAATTTGAGGTCAGTTTCACATTTTGAGTTTTCATCCTTATTTGGGTTATTTGCGAAGAAATGTGATATTGGCCCAGGCCTACCTTTTGAAGGAAAGGTCAGATACGGAAAACACATGTTTTTTCGGGTTCCTCAACCTGTGGGCAACCTGAGTATATGTATGCATTTCGAATTTGAGGTCAGTTTCACATTTTGAGTTTTCGTCCTTATTTGGGTTATTTGCAAACAAATGTGTTATTGGCCCAGACCTACCTTTTGAACGAAAGGTCAGATACGGAAAACACATATTTGTTCGGGTTCCTCAACCTGTGCGCAACATGAGTATATGCATGCATTTCGAATTTGAGGTCAGTTTCACATTTTGAGTTTTCATGCTTAATAGGCCATTTGCCAACAAATGCGATATAGGCCCATCCTAGCTTTTGAAGGAAAGGTCGGATACGGAAAACACATGTTTTTTCGGGTTCCCCAACCTGTGGGGAACCTGAGTATATGCATTCATTTCGAATTTGAGGTCAGTTTCACATTTTGAGTTTTTATCCTCATTTGGGTTATTTGCCAAAAAATGCGATATAGGCCCAGGCCTAGCTTTTGAACGAAAGGTCGGATACTGAAAATACACTTTTTTTCGGGTTCCCCAACATGTGGGGAACCTGAGTTTATGCATACATTTCGAATTTGAGGTCAGTTTCACATTTTTAGTTTTCATCCTAAATTGGCTTATTTGCTAACGATTGAGATATTGGCCCAGGCCTACCTTTTGAACGAAAGGTCCGATACGGAAAACACATGTTTTTTCGCGTTGCCCAACCTGTGGGAAACCTGAGCATATGCATACATTTCGAATTTGAGGTCAGTTTCACATTTTTAGTTTTCATCCTAAATTGGCTTATTTGCCAACAATTGAGATATTGGCCCAGGCCTACCTTTTCAACGAAAGGTCCGATACGGAAAACACATGTTTTTTCGGGTTCCCCAACCTGTGGGGAACCTGAGCATATGGATACATTTCGAATTTGAGGTCAGTTTCACATTTTGAGTTTTCGTCCTTATTTGGGTTATTTGCGAACAATTGTGATATTGGCCCAGGCCTACCTTTTGAAGGAAAGGTCAGATACAGAAAACACATGTTTGTTCGGGTTCCTCAACCTGTGAGCAACCTGAGTATATGCATGCATTTCGAATTTGAGGTCAGTTTCACATTTTGAGTTTTCGTCCTTATTTGGCTTATTTGCCAACAATTGTGATATTGGCCCGGCCTACCTTTTGAAGGAAAGGTCAGATACAGAAAACACATGTTTGTTCGGGTTCCCCAACCTTTGGGCAACCTGAGTATATGCATACATTGCGAATTTGAGGTCAGTTTCACATTTTGAGTTTTCATGCTTAATTGGCCATTTGCCAACAATTGTGATATTGGCCCAGGCCTACCTTTTGAAGGAAAGGTCAGATAGGGAAAACACATGTTTTTTTGGGTTCCCCAAACTGTGGGGAACCTGAGTATATGCATACATTGCGAATTTCTGGTCAGTTTCACTTTTTGAGTTTTCATGCTTATTTGCCAACAATTGTGATATTGGCCCAGGCCTACCTTTTGAAGGAAAGGTTGGATACGGAAAACACATGTTTTTTCGGGTTCCCCAACCTGTGGGCAACCTGAGTATATGCATACATTGCGCATTTGAGGTCACTTTCACATTTTGAGTTTTCATGCTTAAATGCTTTTTTGCCAACAATTGTGATACTGGCCGACGCCTACCTATTGATGGAAAAGTCAGATACGGAAAACACATGTTTTTTCGGGTTCCCCAACCTGGGGAAAGATATTGAGTAATATGCATAATTTGCGAATTTCAGGTCAGTTTCACATATATTGAGTTTTTCGTGCTTATTTTCCAACAATTTGATATTGGCCACATGACCTACGTTTTGAAGAAAGGTCAGATACGGAAATAACACACGTTTTTTCGGGTTCCCCAACCTGTGGGCAACCGAGTATAGCATACATGGAATTGAGGTCAGTTTCACATTTTGAGTTTTCATGGTTAACAATTTTGCCACAATTGTGATATTGGCCCAGGCATACCCTTTTGAAGGAAAGGTTTTGGGATACGGAAAACACATGTTTTTTCGGGGTCCCAACCCTTGGGCCAACCTGAGTATACGCATACATTGCGAAATTTGAGGCAGCTTTCACATTTTGAGTTTTCATGCTTAATTGGCTTATTTGCCAACAAGTGTGATATTGGCCCAGGCTTACCTTTTGAAGGAAAGGTGGGATACGGAAAACACATCTTTTTTTGGGTTCCCCAACCTGTGGGGAACCTGAGTATATGCATACATTTCGAATTTCAGGTCAGTTTTACATTTTGAGTTTTCATGCTTAATTGGCCATTTGCCAATAATGTGTATTTGGCCCAGGCCCTACCTTTTTGAAGGGAAAAGCGTTGGATCGTGATAAAACACATTGTTTTTTCGGGTTCCCCAACTGTGGGGAACCTGAGTATATGCATACAGTGCGAATTTGAGGTCAGTTTCACAGTTTGAGTTTTCATGCTTAATTGCTTATTTGCCAACAATTGTGATATTGGCCGAGACCTATCTTTTGAAGGAAAGGTTCGATACGGAAAACACATGTTTTTTCGGGTTCCCCAACCTGTGGGCAACCTGAGTATATGCATACATTGCGAATTTGAGGTCAGTTGCACATTTTGAGTTTTCATGCTTAATTGGCTATTTGCCAACAATTGTGATATTGGCCCAGGCCTATCTTTTGAAAGAAAGATTGGATATGGAAAACCACTATTTGTTAGGGTTCCTCAACATTGTGCGTAACATGAGTATATGCATGCATTCGAATTTGAGGTCCAGTTTCACATTTTGCAGTTTTCATGCTTAATGGGTTTATTTGCCAAAAATGTGAATATTGGCCCGGCCTACCTTTTGACAGGAAAGGTCAGATACGTGGGAAAACACATGTTTTTTCGGGTTCCCCAACCTGTGGGGAACCTGAGTATATGCATACATTTCGAATTTGAGGCTACATCCAGTCTTCGACATTTTTGAGTTATCATCATTTGGGGATTTGCCAAAAAAATGAGATATAGGCCCATGGCCTAGCTTTTGAACGAAAGGTCGGATACGAAAATACACGTTTTTTCGGGTTCCCCAACATGTGGTGAACCTGAGTTTATGCATACATTTCGAATTTGAGGTCAGTTTCACATTTTTAGTTTTCATCCTAAATTGGCTTATTTGCTAACGATTGAGATATTGGCCCAGGCCTACCTTTTGAACGAAAGGTCCGATACGGAAAACACATGTTTTTTCGGGTTGCCCACCCTGTGGGAAACCTGAGCATATGCATACATTTCGAATTTGAGGTCAGTTTCACATTTTTAGTTTTCATCCTAAATTGGCTTATTTGCCAACAATTGAGATATTGGCCCAGGCCTACCTTTTGAAGGATAGGTCAGATACGGAAAACACATGTTTTTTCGGGTTCCCCAACCTGTGGGGAACCTGAGCATATGGATACATTTCGAATTTGAGGTCAGTTTCACATTTTGAGTTTTCATGTTTAATTGGCTTATTTGCCAACAATTGTGATATTAGCCCGGCCTACCTTTTGAAGGAAAGGTCAGATACAGAAAACACATGTTTGTTCGGGTTCCTCAACCTGTGAGCAACCTGAGTATATCCATGCATTTCGAATTTGAGGTCAGTTTCACATTTTGAGTTTTCGTCCTTATTTGGGTTATTTGCAAACAAATGTGATATTGGCCCAGACCTACCTTTTGAAGGAAAGGTCACATACGGAAAACACATATTTGTTCGGGTTCCTCAACCTGTGCGCAACATGAGTATATGCATGCATTTCGAATTTGAGGTCAGTTTCACATTTTGAGTTTTCATGCTTAATTGGGTTATTTGCCAACAAATGTGATATTGGCCCAGGCCTACCTTTTGAAGGAAAGGTCTGATACGGAAAAGACATGTTTTTTCGGGTTCCCCAAACTGTGGGAACCTGAGTTTATGCATACATTGCGAATTTGAGGTCAGTTTCACATTTTTAGTTTTCATCCTAAATTGGCTTATTTGCCAACAATTAAGATATTGGCCCAGGCCTACCTTTTGAAGGAAAGGTCAGATACGGAACACAGATGTTTTTTTGGGTTCCCCAAACGGTGGGGAACCTGAGTATATGCATACATTGCGAATTGAGGTCAGTTTCACATTTAGAGTTTTCATGCTTAATTGGCCATTTGCCAACAATTGTGATATTGGCCCAGGCCTAACTTTTAATGGAAAGGTCAGATACGGAAAACACATGTTTTTTTGGGTGCCCCAACCTGTGGGCAACCTGAGTATATGCATACATTGCGAATTTGAGGTCAGTTTCACATTTTGAGTTTTCATGCTTATTTGCCAACAATTGTGATATTGGCCCAGGCCTACCTTTTGAAGGAAAGGTCAGATACGGAAAACACTTGTTTTTTCGGGTTCCCCAACCTGTGGGAAACCTGAGTATATGCATACATTGCGAATTTGAGGTCAGTTTCACATTTAGATTTTTCATGCTTAATTGGCCATTTGCCAACACTTGTGATATTGGCCCAGGCCTACCTTTTGAAGGAAAGGTTGGATACGGAAAACACATGTTTTTTTGGGTTGCCCAACCTGTGGGGAACCTGAGTATATGCATACATTGGGAATTTGAGGTCAGTTTCACATTTTGAGTTTTCATGCTAAATTAGCCATTTGCCAACAATTGTGATACTGGCCCAGGCCTACCTTTTGATGGAAAGGTCATATACGTAAAACACATGTTTTTTCGGGTTCCCCAACCTGTGGGCAACCTGAGTATATGCATACATTGCGAATTTCAGATCAGTTTCACATTTTGAGTTTTCATGCTTATTTGCCAACAATTGTGATATTGGCCCAGGCCTACCTTTTGAAGGAAAGGTTGGATACGGAAAACACATGTTTTTTCGGGTTCCCCAACCTTTGGGCAACCTGAGTATATGCATACATTGCGAATTTGAGGTCAGTTTCACATTTTGAGTTTTCATGCTTAATTGGCTTATTTGCCAACAATTGTGATATTGGCCCAGGCCAAACTTTTGAAGGAAAGGTTGGATACGGAAAACACATGTTTTTTCGGGTTCCCCAACCTGTGGGGAACCTGCGTATATGCATACATTTCGAATTTGAGGTCAGTTTCACTTTTTGAGTTTTCATCCTTAATTGGCTTATTTGTCAACAAATGTGATATTGTCCCAGGCCTACCTGTTGAAGGAAAGGTTGGATACGGAAAACACATGTTTTTTTCGGTTCCCCAACCTGTGGGCACCTGTATATGCATACATTCGAATTTGAGGTCACTTTCACATTTTGAGTTTTCATGCTTTAAATGCTTTTTTGGCACATTTGTGAATTACTGGCCGACGCCTACATTTGGATGGAAAGTCAGATACGACAACCATGTTTTTTCGGGTTCCCCAACCTGTGGGCACCTGATTATAGCATACATTGCGAATTTCAGGTCAGTTTCACATTTTGAGTTTTTCGTGCTTATTTTCCAACAATTGTGATATTGGCCCAGACCTACGTTTTGAAGGAAAGGTCAGATACGGAAAACACATGTTTTTTCGGGTTCCCCAACCTGTGGGAAACCTGAGTATATGCATACATTGCGAATTTGAGGTCAGTTTCACATTTAGAGTTTTAATGCTTATTTGCCAACAATTGTGATATTGGCCCAGACCTACCTTTTGAAGGAAAGGTCAGATACGGACAAGACATGTTTTTTCGGGTTCCCCAACCTGTGGGAAACCTGAGTATATGCATTACATTGCTATTTGAGTCTTTTTCACCTTTGAGTTTTCATGTGAATTGGCTTATTTGCCACAATTGTTATATGCCCGGCCTACCTTTTGCAGGAAAGGTCGATACAGAAACACATGTTTGTTCGGGTCCTCATACCCGTGGAGCACCTGATTATATGATTCATTTCGAATTGGGTCTTTCACATTTTGAGTTTTCGTCCTTATTTTGGGGTATTTGCAACAAATGTGAATGGCCCAGACCTACCTTTTGAGGAAGGTCCATACGACAACCATATTTGTTCGGGTTCTCTCAACCTGTTGCGCAACATGAGTATATGCATACATTTCGAATTTGAGGTAATTTTCACATTTTGAGTTTTCATCCTTAATTGGCTTATTTGTCAACAAATGTGATATTGTCCAAGGCCTACCTTTTGAAGGAAAGGATGGATACGGAAAACACATGTTTTTTCGGGTTCCCCAACCTGTGGGGAAGGTGAGTATATGCATACATTTCGAATTTGAGGTCAGTTTCACATTTTGAGTTTTCATCCTAAATTGGCTTATTTGCCAACAATTGAGATATTGGCCCAGTGGGCCTACCTTTTGAACGCAAGGTCCGATACGGAAAACACATGTTTTTTCGGGTTCCACAACCTGTGGGCAACCTGAGTATATGCATACATTGCGAATTTGAGGTCACTTTCACATTTTGAGTTTTCATGCTTAATTGGCTTATTCGCCAACAATTGTGATATTAGCGCAGGCCTACCTTTTGAAGGAAAGGTCGATATGGAAAACAACATGTTTTTTTGGGTTCCCAACTGTGGGCACCTGAGTATATGCATACATTCGAATTTGAGGTCAGTTTCACATTTAGAGTTTTATGCTTATTTGCCAACATTGTGATATTGGCCCAGACCTACCTTTTGAAGGAAAGGTGTGATACATAAAAGACATGTTTTTTCGGGTTACCCAACCTGTGGGGAACCTGAGTGTATGCATACATTTCGAATTTGAGGTCAGTTTCACATTTTGATTTTTCATGCTTAATTGTCCATTTGCCAACAAATGCGATATAGGCCAAGGCCTAGCTTTTGAAGGAAAGGTCGGATACGGAAAACACATGTTTTTTCGGGTTCCCCAACCTGTGGGGAACCTGAGTATATGCATACATTTCGAATTTGAGGTCAGTTTCACATTTTCAGTTTTCATGCTTAATTGGCCATTTGCCAACAATTGTGAGATTGGCCCAGGCTTACCTTTTGAAGGAAAGGTGGGATACATAAAACACATGTTTTTTCGCGTTCCCCAACCTGTGGGGAACCTGAGTATATGCATACATTTCGAATTTGAGGTCAGTTTCACGTTTTGAGTTTTCATGCTTAATTGGCCATTTGCCAACAATTGTGATATTGGCCCAGGCCTACCTTTTGATGGAAAGGTCAGATACGGAAAACACAAGTTTTTTTGGGTTACCCAAACTGTGGGGAACCTGAGTATATGCATACATTGCGAATTTGAGGTCAGTTTCACATTTTGAGTTTTCATGCTAAATTGGCCATTTGCCAACAATTGTGATACTGGCCCAGGCGTACCTTTTGATGGAAAGGTCAGATACGGAAAACACATGTTTTTTCGGGTTCCCCAACCTGTGGGCAACCTGAGTATATGCATACATTGCGAATTTGAGCTCAGTTTCACATTTTGAATTTTCATGCTAAATTGGCCATTTGCCAACAATTGTGATATTGGCCCAGGCCTACCTTTTGAAGGAAAGGTTGGATAAGGCAAACACATGTTTTTTTGGGTTGCCCAACCTGTGGGGAACCTGAGTATATGCATACATTGCGAATTTGAGGTCAGTTTCACATTTTGAGTTTTCATGCTAAATTGGACATTTGCCAACAATTGTGATACTGGCCCAGGCCTACCTTTTGATGGAAAGGTCAGATACAGAAAACACATGTTTTTTCGGATTCCACAACCTGTGGGCAACCTGAGTATATGCATACATTGCGAATTTGAGGTCAGTTTCACATTTTGAGTTTTCATGCTAAATTGGCCATTTGCCAACAATTGTGATACTGGCCAAGGCCTACCTTTTGAAGGAAAGGTTGGATACGGAAAACACATGTTTTTTCGGGTTCCACAACCTGTGGGCAACCTGAGTATATGCATACATTGCGAATTTGAGGTCAGTTTCACATTTTGAGTTTTCATGCTTAATTGGCTTATTTGCCAACAATTGTGATATTAGCGCAGGCCTACCTTTTGAAGGAAAGGTCAGATACGGAAAACACATGTTTTTTCGGGTTCCCCAATCTGTGGGCAACCTGAGTATATGCATACATTGCGCATTTGAGGTCAGTTTCACATTTTGAGTTTTCATGCTTAATTGGCTATTTGCCAACAATTGTGATATTGGCCCAGGCCTATCTTTTGATGGAAAGGTCACATACGGAAAACACATGTTTTTTTCGGCTTCCCCAACCTGTGGGCAACCTGAGTATATGCATACATTTCGAATTTGAGGTCAGTTTCACATTTTGAGTTTTCATGCTTAATTGGCTATTTGCCCACAATTGTGATATCGGCCCAGGCCTATCTTTTGAAGGAAAGGTCAGATACGGAAAAGACATGTTTTTTCGGGTTCCCCAACATGTGGGCAACCTGAGTATATGCATACATTTCGAATTGGAGGTCAATTTCACATTTTGAGTTTTCATGCTTAATTGGCTTATTTGCCAACAATTGTGATATTAGCGCAGGCCTACCTTTTGAAGGAAAGGTCAGATACGGAAAACACATGTTTTTTCGGGTTCCCCAAAGTGTGGGCAACCTGAGTATATGCATACATTTCGAATTGGAGGTCATTTTCACATTTTGAGTTTTCATGCTTAATTGGCTTATTTGCCAACAATTGTGATATTAGCGCAGGCCTACCTTTTGAAGGAAAGGTCAGATACGGAAAACACATGTTTTTTCGGGTTCCTCAACCTGTGGGCAACCTGAGTATATGCATGCATTTCGAATTTGAGGTCACTTTCACATTTTGAGTTTTCGTCCTTATTTGGGTTATTTGCAAACAAATGTGATATTGGCCCAGACCTACCTTTTGAAGGAAAGGTCAGATACGGAAAACACATATTTGTTCGGGTTCCTCAACCTGTGCGCAACATGAGTATATGCATGCATTTCGAATTTGAGGTCAGTTTCACATTTTGAGATTTCATGCTTAATTGGGTTATTTGCCAACAAATGTGATATTGGCCCAGGCCTACCTTTTGAAGGAAAGGTCTGATACGGAAAAGACATGTTTTTTCGGGTTCCCCAAACTGTGGGAACCTGAGTTTATGCATACATTTCGAATTAGAGGTCAGTTTCACATTTTGAGTTTTCATCCTAAATTGGCTTATTTGCCAACAATTGAGATATTGGCCCAGTGGGCCTACCTTTTGAACGCAAGGTCCGATACGGAAAACACATGTTTTTTCGGGTTCCACAACCTGTGGGCAACCTGAGTATATGCATACATTGCGAATTTGAGGTCACTTTCACATTTTGAGTTTTCATGCTTAAATGCTTATTTGCCAACAATTGTGATACTGGCCGACGCCTACCTTTTGATGGAAAGGTCAGATATGGAAAACACATGTTTTTTTGGGTTCCCCAACCTGTGGGCAACCTGAGTATATGCATACATTGCGAATTTGAGGTCAGTTTCACATTTAGAGTTTTAATGCTTATTTGCCAACAATTGGTGATATTGGCCCAGGCCTACCTTTTGAAGGAAAGGTTGGATAAGGAAAACACATGTTTTTTCGGGTTGCCCAACCTGTGAGGAACCTGAGTATATGCATACATTGCGAATTTGAGGTCAGTTTCACATTTTGAGTTTTCATGCTAAATTGGCCATTTACCAACAATTGTGATACTGGCCCAGGCGTACCTTTTGAAGGAAAGGTTGGATACGGAAAACACATGTTTTTTCGAGTTCCCCAACCTGTGGGCAACCTGAGTATATGTATACATTGCGAATTTCAGGTCAGTTTCACATTTT
>NW_024098867.1:0-10033 GCF_016545835.1 Crotalus tigris
AAATTCCACTTAGGGTTAGGTTTACGTCACTGTGAACTCTTAGAGCAAAATGGACATCGCCAACAAACTAGGAGTGCATGTGTATGGTTAGGAGGGCACTGACTTTTCTAGGCTGCCCTTTCTATGTTTCATGGTAAAATACATGGGAAAATCCCATTGTAGGAAAATTCCACTTAGGGTTAGGGTTACGTCACCGTGAACTCCAAGAGCAAAATGGACATCGCCAACGTACTCGGAGTGCTTGGGTATTGTTAGGAGGTCACTGACGTTTCTAGGCTGCAATATCTCATTGGAGGATAATTCCACTTAGGGTTAGGACTACGTCACCGTGAACTCTTAGAGCCAAATGGACATCGCCAACAAACTTGGAGTGCTTGGGTATGGTTAGGAGGGCACTGACTTTTCTAGGCTGCAATGTTTCCTGGTAAAATACATGGGAAAATCCCATTGGAGAAAAATTCCACTTAGGGTTAGGGTTACGTCACTGTGAACTCTTAGAGCAGAATGGACATCGCCAACAAACTAGGATTGCATGGGTATGGTTAGGAGGGCACTGACTTTGCTAGGCTGCCCTTTCTATGTTTCATGGTAAAATACATGGGAAAATCCCATTGTAGGAAAATTCCACTTAGGGTTAGGGTTATGTCACCGTGAACTCCTAGAGCAAAATGGACATCGCCAACGTACTCGGAGTGCTTGGGTATGGTTAGGAGGTCACTGACATTTCTAGGCTGCAATATCTATGTTTCTTGGTAAAATACATGGGAAAATCTCATTGGAGGAAAATTCCACTTAGGGATAGGGATACTTCACCGTTAAATCTTAGAGCAAATATGACATCGCCAACAAACTCGGAGTGCTTGGGTATGGTTAGGAGGGCACTGACTTTTCTAGGCTGCAATATCTATGTTTCCTGGTAAAATACATGGGAAAATCCCATTGGAGAAAAATTCCACTTAGGGTTAGGTTTACGTCATTGTGAACTCTTAGAGCAAAATGGACATCGTCAACAAACTAGGAGTGCATGGGTATGGTTAGGAGGGCACTGACTTTTCTAGGCTGCCCTTTCTATGTTTCATGGTAAAATACATGGGAAAATCCCATTGTAGGAAAATTCCACTTAGGGTTAGGGTTACGTCACCGTGAGCTCCAAGAGCAAAATGGACATCGCCAACGTACTCGGAGTGCTTGGGTATGGTTAGGAGGTCACTGACGTTTCTAGGCTGCAATATCTCATTGGAGGATAATTCCACTTAGGGTTAGGATTACGTCACCGTGAACTCTTAGAGCCAAATGGACATCGCCAACAAACTTGGAGTGCTTGGGTATGGTTAGGAGGGCACTGACTTCTCTAGGCTGCAATATCTATGTTTCCTGGTAAGATACATGGGAAAATCCCATTGGAGAAAAATTCCACTTAGGGTTAGGGTTACGTCACTGTGAACTCTTAGAGCAAAATGGACATCGCCAACAAACTAGGAGTGCATGGGTATGGTTAGGAGGGCACTGACTTTGCTAGGCTGCCCTTTCTATGTTTCATGGTAAAATACATGGGAAAATCCCATTGTAGGAAAATTCCACTTAGGGTTAGGGTTACGTCACCGTGAACTCCTAGAGCAAAATGGACATCGCCAACGTACTCGAAGTGCTTGGGTATGGTTAGGAGGTCACTGACGTTTCTAGGCTGCAATACCTCATTGGAGGATAATTCCACTTAGGGTTAGGATTACGTCACCGTGAACTATTAGAGCCAAATGGACATCGCCAAAAAAACTTAGGAGTGCTTGTGTTATGGTTAGGAGTGCGGGCTACTGACTTTTCTAGGCGCAACTATCTATGTTTCTGGAAAAATACTTGGGAAAATCCCATTTGAGAGAAAAAGAAAAATCCACTAGGGTTAAGGGTTACGTCACTGTGAACTCTAGAGCAAAATGGACATCACCAACAAACTCGGAGTTCTTGGGTCCTATGGTTAGGAGGGCACTGAATTTTAGGCTGTCAATATTATGTTTCTGGGTAAAATACATGGGAAAATCCCATTGGAGGAAAAAATTCACTTAGGGTTAGGGTTACGTTCACTGTGAACTCTTAGAGCAAAGACATCGACAACAAATTAGGAGTGCTTGGGTATGGTTAGGAGTGCACTGACTTTTCGAGGCTGCCCTTTGTATGTTTCCTGGTAAAATACATGGGAAAATCCCATTGGAGGAAAATTCCACTTAGGGTTAGGGTTACGTCACCGTGAACTCCTAGAGCAAAATGGACATCGCCAACGTACTCGGAGTGCTTGGGTATGGTTAGGAGGTCACTGACGTTTCTAGGCTGCAATACCTCATTGGAGGATAATTCCACTTAGGGTTAGGATTACGTCACCGTGAACTCTTAGAGCTAAATGGACATCGCCAACAAACTTGGAGTGCTTGGGTATGGTTAGGAGGGCACTGACTTTTCTAGGCTGCAATATCTATGTTTCCTGGTAAAATACATGGGAAAATCCCATTGGAGGAAAATTCCACTTAGGGTTAGGGTTACGTCACCGTGAACTTTTAGAGCAAAATGGACATCGCCAACAAACTCGGAGTGCTTGGGTATGGTTAGGAGGGCACTGACTTTTCTAGGCTGCCCTATCTATGTTTCCTGGTAAAATACATGGGAAACTCCCATTGGAGGAAAATTCCACTTAGGGTTAGGGTTACGTCACCATGAACTCCTAGAGCAAAATGGACATCGCCAACAAACTCGGAGTGCTTGGGTATGGTTAGGAGGGCACTGACTTGTCTAGGCTGCCCTTTCTATGTTTCCTGGTAAAATACATGGGAAAATCCCATTGTAGGAAAATTCCACTTAGGGTTAGGGTTACATCACCGTGAACTCTTAGAGCAAAATGGACATCGCCAAAAAACTCGGAGTGCTTGGGTATGGTTAGGAGGGCACTGACTTTTCTAGGCTGCAATACCTCATTGGAGGATAATTCCACTTAGGGTTAGGGTTACGTCCCCGTGAACTCCTAGAGCAAAATGGACATCGCCAACAAACTCGGAGTGCGTGGGTATGGTTAGGAGGGCACTGACCTGTCTAGGCTGCCCTATCTATGTTTCCTGGTAAAATACATGGGAAAATCCCATTGGAGGAAAATTCCACTTAGGTTAGGGTTACGTCACCATGAACTCCTATAGCAAAATGGACATCGCCAACGAACTCAGAGTGCTTGGGCATGGTTAGGAGGGCACTGACTTTTCTAGGCTGCCCTATCTATGTTTCCTGGGAAAATACACTGGGAAAAATCTATTGGAGAAAAATTCCAATTAGGGTTCGAGTTACGTCCACTGTGAACTCTGAGAGCAAAAGGACATTGCCAACAAACTAGGACTCGGTGCTTGGGTAGGTTAGGAGGGCATGATTTTTCTAGGGTGCACTTCTATGTTTCATGGTAAAATAACATGGGAAAAATATCATTGGAGGCAAAAATTCACTTAGGGGATAGGGCATGGATACTTCACCGTTAAATCTTAGAGCAAATATGACATCGCCAACAAACTCGGAGTGCTTGGGTATGGTTAGGAGGGCACTGAATTTTCTAGGCTGCAATATCTATGTTTCCTGGTAAAATACAAGGGAAAATCCCATTGGAGAAAAATTCCACTTAGGGTTAGGTTTACGTCACTGTGAACTCTTAGAGCAAAATGGACATCGACAACAAACTAGGAGTGCATGGGTATGGTTAGGAGGGCACTGACTTTTCTAGGCTGCCCTTTCTATGTGTCATGGTAAAATACATGGGAAAATCCCATTGTAGGAAAATTCCACTTAGGGTTAGGGTTACGTCACCGTGAACTCCAAGAGCAAAATGGACAACGCCAACGTACTCGGAGTGCTTGGGTATGGTTAGGAGGTCACTGACGTTTCTAGGCTGCAATATCTCATTGGAGGATAATTCCACTTAGGGTTAGGATTACGTCACCGTGAACTCTTAGAGCCAAATGGACATCGCCAACAAACTTGGAGTGCTTGGGTATGGTTAGGAGGGCACTGACTTTTCTAGGCTGCAATATATATGTTTCCTGGTAAAATACATGGGAAAATCCCATTGGAGAAAAATTCCACTTAGGGTTAGGGTTACGTCACTGTGAACTCTTAGAGCAGAATGGACATCGCCAACAAACTAGGATTGCATGGGTATGGTTAGGAGGGCACTGACTTTGCTAGGCTGCCCTTTCTATGTTTCATGGTAAAATACATGGGAAAATCCCATTGTAGGAAAATTCCACTTAGGGTTAGGGTTATGTCACCGTGAACTCCTAGAGCAAAATGGACATCGCCAACGTACTCGGAGTGCTTGGGTATGGTTAGGAGGTCACTGACGTTTCTAGGCTGCAATATCTCATTGGAGGATAATTCCACTTAGGGTTAGGATTACGTCGCCGTGAACTCTTAGAGCCAAATGGACATCGCCAACAAACTTGGAGTGCTTGGGTATGGTTAGGAGGGCACTGACTTTTCTAGGCTGCCCTATGTATGTTTCCTGGTAAAATACATGGGAAAATCCCATTGGTGGAAAATTCCACTTAGGGTTAGGGTTACGTCACCATGAACTCCTAGAGCAAAATGGACATCGCCAACGTACTCGGAGTGCTTGGGTATGGTTAGGAGGTCACTGACGTTTCTAGGCTGCAATATCTCATTGGAGGATAATTCCACTTAGGGTTAGGATTACGTCACCGTGAACTCTTAGAGCCAAATGGACATCGCCAACAAACTTGGAGTGCTTGGGTATGGTTAGGAGGGCACTGACTTTTCTAGGCTGCAATATCTATGTTTCCTGGTAAAATACATGGGAAAATCCCATTGGAGAAAAATTCCACTTAGGGTTAGGGTTACGTCACTGTGAACTCTTAGAGCAAAATGGACATCGCCAACAAACTAGGAGTGCTTGGGTGTGGTTAGGAGGGCTCTGACTTTTCTAGGCAAAAATATCTATGTTTCCTGGTAAAATACATGGGAAAATCTCATTGGAGGTAAATTCCACTTAGGGTTAGGGTTACGTCACCATGAACTCTTAGAGCAAAATGGACATCGCCAACGAACTCGGAGTGCTTGGGTATGGTTAGGAGGGCACTAACTTTTCTAGGCTGCAATATCTATGTTTCTTGGTAAAATACATGGGAAAATCTCATTGGAGGAAAATTCCACTTAGGGATAGGGATACTTCACCGTTAAATCTTAGAGCAAATATGACATCGCCAACAAACTCGGAGTGCTTGGGTATGGTTAGGAGGGCACTGAATTTTCTAGGCTGCAATATCTATGTTTCCTGGTAAAATACAAGGGAAAATCCCATTGGAGAAAAATTCCACTTAGGGTTAGGTTTACGTCACTGTGAACTCTTAGAGCAAAATGGACATCGACAACAAACTAGGAGTGCATGGGTATGGTTAGGAGGGCACTGACTTTTCTAGGCTGCCCTTTCTATGTGTCATGGTAAAATACATGGGAAAATCCCATTGTAGGAAAATTCCACTTAGGGTTAGGGTTACGTCACCGTGAACTCCAAGAGCAAAATGGACAACGCCAACGTACTCGGAGTGCTTGGGTATGGTTAGGAGGTCACTGACGTTTCTAGGCTGCAATATCTCATTGGAGGATAATTCCACTTAGGGTTAGGATTACGTCACCGTGAACTCTTAGAGCCAAATGGACATCGCCAACAAACTTGGAGTGCTTGGGTATGGTTAGGAGGGCACTGACTTTTCTAGGCTGCAATATATATGTTTCCTGGTAAAATACATGGGAAAATCCCATTGGAGAAAAATTCCACTTAGGGTTAGGGTTACGTCACTGTGAACTCTTAGAGCAGAATGGACATCGCCAACAAACTAGGATTGCATGGGTATGGTTAGGAGGGCACTGACTTTGCTAGGCTGCCCTTTCTATGTTTCATGGTAAAATACATGGGAAAATCCCATTGTAGGAAAATTCCACTTAGGGTTAGGGTTATGTCACCGTGAACTCCTAGAGCAAAATGGACATCGCCAACGTACTCGGAGTGCTTGGGTATGGTTAGGAGGTCACTGACGTTTCTAGGCTGCAATATCTCATTGGAGGATAATTCCACTTAGGGTTAGGATTACGTCGCCGTGAACTCTTAGAGCCAAATGGACATCGCCAACAAACTTGGAGTGCTTGGGTATGGTTAGGAGGGCTCTGACTTTTCTAGGGTGCAATATCTATGTTTCCTGGTAAAATACATGGGAAAATCCCATTGTAGGAAAATTCCACTTAGGGTTAGGGTTACGTCACCGTGAACTCCTAGAGCAAAATGGACATCGCCAACGTACTCGGAGTGCTTGGGTATGGTTAGGAGGTCACTGACGTTTCTAGGCTGCAATACCTCATTGGAGGATAATTCCACTTAGGGTTAGGATTACGTCACCGTGAACTCTTAGAGCCAAATGGACATCGCCAACAAACTTGGAGTGCTTGGGTATGGTTAGGAGGGCACTGACTTTTCTAGGCTGCAATATCTATGTTTCCTGGTAAAATACATGGGAAAATCCCATTGGAGAAAAATTCCACTTAGGGTTAGGGTTACGTCACTGTGAACTCTTAGAGCAAAATGGACATCGCCAACAAAATAGGAGTGCTTGGGTATGGTTAGGAGGGCACTGACTTTTCTAGCCTGCAATATCTATGTTTCCTGGTAAAATACATGGGAAAATCCTATTGGAGAAAAATTCCACTTAGGGTTAGTGTTACGTCACTGTGAACTCTTAGAGCAAAATGGACATCACCAACAAACTAGGAGTGCTTGGGTATGGTTAGGAGGGCACTGACTTTTCTAGGGTGCACTTTCTATGTTTCCTGGTAAAATACATGGGAAAATCCCATTGGAGGAAAATTCCACTTGGGTTTAGGGTTATGTCACCGGGAACTCCTAGAGCAAAATGGACATCGCCAACGAACTCGGAGTGCTTGGGTATGGTTAGGAGGGCACTGAGTTTTCTAGGCTGCAATATCTATGTTTCTTGGTAAAATACATGGGAAAATCTCATTGGAGGAAAATTCCACTTAGGGATAGGGATACGTCACCGTTAAATCTTAGAGGAAAATTGACATCGCCAACAAACTTGGAGTGCTTGGGTATGGTTAGGAGGGCACTGAATTTTCTAGGCTGCAATATCTATGTTTCCTGGTAAAATACATGGGAAAATCCCATTGGAGAAAAATTCCACTTAGGGTTAGGGTTACGTCACTGTGAACTCTCAGAGCAAAATGGACATCGCCAACAAACTAGGAGTGCATGGGTATGGTTAGGAGGGCACTGACCTTTCTATGCTGCCCTTTCTATGTTTCATGGTAAAAAACATGGGAAAATCCCATTGTAGGAAAATTCCACTTAGGGTTAGGGTTACGTCACCGTGAACTCATAGAGCAAAATGGACATCGCCAACGAACTCGGACCCGTGCTTGGGTATGTAGGACGGCACTGAATTTTCTAGGATGCAATATTCGATGTTTCATTGGGTAAAATACATTGGGGAAAATCACATTGGCAGGAAAATTCCAATTAGGGAATGGATACGGTTCACCGGTAATCTACTTGAGCAAAAATTGGACATCGCCAACAAACTCGGAGGGATGGGTCTAGTTAGGAGGGCATGCATTTTCTCGCCCGCAATATCTAGTTCGCCTGGTAACACATTACATGGGAAAAATCCCATGGCAGAAAAAAAATTCCACTTAGGGGTTAGGGTTAAGTCACTGTGAACTCTCTAGAGCAAAATGGACAAGCCAACAAACTAGGAGTGCATGGGTATGGTTAGGAGGGCACTGACCTTTCTAGGCTGCCCTTTCTATGTTTCATGGTAAAACACATGGGAAAATCCCATTGTAGGAAAATTCCACTTAGGGTTAGGGTTACGTCACCGTGAATTCCTAGAGCAAAATGGACATCGCCAACGAACTCGGAGTGCTTGGGTATGGTTAGGAGGGCACTGACTTTTCTAGGCTGCAATATCTATGTTTCTTGGTAAAATACATGGGAAAATCTCATTGGAGGAAAATTCCACTTAGGGATAGGGATAATTCACCGTTAAATCTTAGAGCAAATATGACATCGCCAACAAACTCGGAGTGCTTGGGTATGGTTAGTCGGGCACTGAATTTTCTAGGCTGCAATATCTATGTTTCCTGGTAAAATACATGGGAAAATCCCATTGGAGAAAAATTCCACTTAGGGTTAGGGTTACATCACCGTGAACTCTTAGAGCAAAATGGACATCACCAACAAACTAGGAGTGCATGGGTATGGTTAGGAGGGCACTGACTTTGCTAGGCTGCCCTTTCTATGTTTCATGGTAAAATACATGGGAAAATCCCATTGTAGGAAAATTCCACTTAGGGTTAGGGTTACGTCACCGTGAACTCCTAGAGCAAAATGGACATCGCCAACGTACTCGGAGTGCTTGGGTATGGTTAGGAGGTCACTGACGTTTCTAGGCTGCAATATCTCATTGGAGGATAATTCCACTTAGGGTTAGGATTACGTCACCGTGAACTCTTAGAGCCAAATGGACATCGCCAACGAACTTGGAGTGCTTGGGTATGGTTAGGAGGGCACTGACTTCTCTAGGCTGCAATATCTATGTTTCCTGGTAAAATACATGGGAAAATCCCATTGGAGAAAAATTCCACTTAGGGTTAGTGTTACGTCACTGTGAACTCTTGGAGCAAAATGGACATCACCAACAAACTAGGAGTGCTTGGGTATGGTTAGGAGGGCACTGACTTTTCTAGGGTGCACTTTCTATGTTTCCTGGTAAAATACATGGGAAAATCACATTGGAGGAAAATTCCACTTAGGTTTAGGGTTATGTCGCCGGGAACTCCTAGAGCAAAATGGACATCGCCAACGAACTCGGAAAGTGCTTGTATGGTTAGGAGGTGCAGAGTTTTCTAGCTTGCAATATCTAGTTTTTTGGTAAAATACATGGGAAATCTCATTGGAGGAAAATTTCCACTTAGGGATAGGTACGTCATGTGAACTCTCAAGAGCAACATGGACAATCGCAACAAACTAGGAGTGAATGGGTTTATGGTTAGGAGGGCACTGACATTCTAGGCTTGCCCTTTCTTATGTTTCATGTTAAAACATGGGAAAATCCCATGTAGGAAAATTCCACTTAGGGTTAGGGTTACGTCACCGTGAACTCTACGCAAAATGGACATCGCCAACGAACTCGGAGTGCTTGGTATGGTAGGAGGGCACGAGTTTTCTAGGCTGCACTTTCTATGTTTCCTGGTAAAATACATGGGAAAATCCCATTGGAGGAAAATTCCACTTAGGGATAGGGTTACGTCACTGTGAACTCTCAGAGCAAAATGGACATCGCCAACAAACTAGGAGTGCATGGGTATGGTTAGGAGGGCACTGACCTTTCTATGCTGCCCTTTCTATGTTTCATGGTAAAAAACATGGGAAAATCCCATTGTAGGAAAATTCCACTTAGGGTTAGGGTTACGTCACCGTGAACTCCTAGAGCAAAATGGACATCGCCAACGAACTCGGAGTGCTTGGGTATGGTTAGGAGGGCACTGAATTTTCTAGGCTGCAATATCTATGTTTCTTGGTAAAATACATGGGAAAATATCATTGGAGGAAAATTCCACTTAGGGATAGGGATACGTCACCGTTAAATCTTTGAGCAAAATTGACATCGCCAACAAACTCGGAGTGCTTGGGTATGGTTAGGAGGGCACTGAATTTTCTCGCTGCAATATCTATGTTTCCTGGTAAAATACATGGGAAAATCCCATTGGAGAAAAATTCCACTTAGGGTTAGGGTTACGTCACTGTGAACTCTTAGAGCAAAATGGACATCGCCAACAAACTAGGAGTGCATGGGTATGGTTAGGAGGGCACTGACTTTTCTAGGCTGCCCTTTCTATGTTTCATGGTAAAATACATGGGAAAATCCCATTGTAGGAAAATTCCACTTAGGGTTAGGGTTACGTCACCGTGAACTCCTAGAGCAAA
>NW_024098868.1:0-14206 GCF_016545835.1 Crotalus tigris
CTCCTCTCTCTCTCTCTCTCTCTCTCTCTCTCTCTCTCTCTCTCTCTCTCTCTCTCTCTCTCTCTGTGTGTGTGTGTGTGTGTGTGTGTGTGTGTGTGTGTGTGTAAAAAAGAGAGTGGACTCACAGTGTTCTCCGACGAGCTAAAAAGCTTACTGGATGGCACTCCTCCTTTTGCTGCGTCTCTGCAGGAAGCAGGAAGGGCAGGAGAGAGCTAGCTAGCCCAGCTATGCTGACTCAGGAATTCTGGGAGTAGAAGTCCATGAGTCATAAAAGAGGTTTTCGGTTGTAAATGGGTCCAAGTGGCTCTTCGAGTGTTTTGGGTTACCTACTCCTAGGGCCTAAGAAAAAAGCACTGAGTTGTAGGAATCATAACAAATCACCAGAATTCTTGATCGGTTTAATTTCCTGCTTTTACCAGCTGGTCTTGGGGTGACGAGAATCAAATCCTGCCACAAGACCTCCCAGTTGCTATTGGCACAGCCTTCTCAAAACAACACAACTCCATATTTTGAGCTGGAGCACAGGCTTGAACCAGAGGAGCCGGTCAAATTTCCCCCGAACCCGGAATTAACCACAAAACAACGGCTAAAAGGAGAATAGTTTCTCCTTTCTGTTATGTTTTTCCTTCTAAACAGTAGAAGAAAATACAGTGAGCAATTGCTTTGGGAGATCAACAATAACAACAAGAGAGTTGGAAGGTCTTGTAGTCCAGCAGGAAAGCCTATAGTACCACTTCAGACAAATGGTTGTCAAGTCTCTTCTTAAAAACCTGAGGCCCTACTCTTTCCTTGCCCAAAAGAGGGCAAAAAAGTCAGGCTTTCCCAAGATATGAAAGACTATGTTGTTATTGTAGGGGCAAAGTCATCA
The DNA here is from genome assembly GCF_016545835.1 of Crotalus tigris. Taxonomy (NCBI): domain Eukaryota; kingdom Metazoa; phylum Chordata; class Lepidosauria; order Squamata; family Viperidae; genus Crotalus; species Crotalus tigris. Next base: position 869 of record NW_024098868.1, read on the forward strand.
GAACGCAGCCTTAGGCAGGAATAGCAGCCACACAAGGAAATCAACCTTACCTGCCAACTTCCAGTCACACATGCGCAGTAGTCCTCCACTGTCTTACACACCGACCTCCCCGGGATGGAACTTCCTGTCCGTTTCTGTGGCCGTCCTTCCACTTCCATTCAGAACGACCTTCTCGGCATGGCCGACTTCCTGTCCCTAAGCAGGCGGCTGGATGCCGGTACGAGAGACTAGGAGGCTGGGTCTCTTTGTGCCCTTTCCACTTCAGAGGGAGAAAAACAAGAGGCCAAATTGGGAACATATAGATACAGTTCATATGTTGGAAACATAAATTTCAGGGATTCTTTCTCAGGCTTAGTTGCCCCATCTGCATTTGTAAAATGGCCCCTGGGCCCCGTTTTACAGCCGGAGAGGGCAAGACAGGTTCAGGGAACAGAACAGTCGGGATTTTGAGGTTCTTCTTTTGCATCTGTATTATTAGAAGCCTTGATATTAATAATTATAGAGCAGGGCTTTTCAACCAGTGGTATGTGTACCACTTGTGGTACTTTGCCACATGGCCTGTAGACCGTGATTGCAAGTCAAGTGTAGTAGGGGAGGGGAATGAGCCTATCGTGGCTTATTAATAAGCTTTTAATAATAAAGAATAATCATCATCTTAAAACGCCATTAAAGAGGTTTATTTATTTTTGTGGCTGCAGTATCTGATTTGACAGAGTTTTCTGTCCCTTGGCTATAGGATGGAGGCCATTAAAAAAAGCCTACCATTGACTCCAAGCTAAAGCTATGAGACGGGAAAGTGTGCCCTCTTCTGGTCAAAAACGGGTATTGTGGCCACCAAAAGAAATAAACCTTTTTAATGGCATTTTAAATTCTCTATCTTTATTAACAGTATTAACACCTTATTAATAGGGCCAGGGGAGGCCCGTTTGCTGCAACGCAGGCGCGGAAGAAGATATCTGCTTCAAAAGCCTTAAATCTAGTTAAGGAGGACTATGATGCCCTATTAATATTAATAAGGTTTTAATAATAAAGAATAACCTTAAAATGCCATTGAAAAGTTTTTTTTTAATTTTTATTTTTAACCAACAAAACAGAACAAAGAAAAATATAACACACATACACATACAATATATACTCCTTTTTTTTACAGCAATTACGTAACGGTAATCTAATATTTACATTTCCCCCTTATTCTTCTTTAGAATATTTGTCCTTATAGCCCCATTATTTCTTATTTACATTTTTCTTCCTACATGTTCTACTTCTTACTAAGAATAATTCATATTATTATACATTATTATAGACATATTTTCACTTTTGACCTTTATTTATTCTCCTCTATTGAAAAGTTTTTTAATGGCTCCTCTACCTGCTTCAATCACAGGATGGCACTGTTTTTTGACGCTTAATACCATTCAATAACTTCAATAGATAAATAATAATAATCTTAAAATCATATTAAAAGGATTTATTTCCTTTTGTGACAGCTATTCCTTCTTTAACCGTAGGACTCAATTCTTCCCAGAGGGCTTGACCGCTTTAGTCTCAATAAATAACTTCCCCTCTCCCAGGAAACAGGCGATGGGAGCATAAGGGGGGCTCCTGTGGACTTTCCTCACTGTTTTTAAATATCCCTAGGCTACACCCAACCTAAGCAAAGCAGCTACCAACAGAATAAGAGACGTGGAGTTCCAGCTAGAACTTAACAGAATCTCTCTCTGCAGCAAGAAAATGGATTAAATGGGGTGTGTGGGGACCAGCAAGGTATCTGAAAGACCTGAGCTTTCCTAAGAGAGGACTCCTACCTCCTGCTATTTCCCACCAAAACTGCAATATTTAGAGGAGCGGGGGTAATCGCAACCTCCCACCGTGTTTCCCACTGCCTCTTGCGGTTTTTACTGGGCTCCCAACCTTCCTCCAGTTCCATCCCCGTCTTTTTAAAAGGAAAAGCTTTAATCTCACTGAAGCTGGCAAAAAAGGGGGGGAAAAATCCTCAAGAACAACTTATCTGTTTTCCCCCAGTTCCTTCTTAACAGCCACAGAAAGGGGGGGGGGGTCACCCATTTGGCAGAGGGAGCGTGACCTCCTTTCTCCACTGCCTTTTCCAAAAAGGCTGAAGCTTTCATCCAGCAGGCGTCCCCACCCTTCCTCCCCACCCTTCCTCCTGGCCGCTACATCAGTCGATGCAGCTGTGACTGGGGGAAGTTAGCAAAATTGCAAGCCGGACTCGGCCAGGCGGACATCTGAGGGGAGAGGACCAAACGAGTGGCCGGGGAGGAGGCGGGGGAGGGGGAAGGTGGGGATCCCCCGCTAACTAGGTAACAGATAAAGCCGGTATCTTTCTGGAATCAGGAAATGCGGGGATGGCTCGGCTCACCTGAGGCAGTAGCAGGCTTCCTTTTTTCCTTCCTGAGGCCTCGCCGGTAGACGTGCGCTCCGTCAACGTAGTGCCGAAAAGAGCACGGGAAAAAGCAGGGAACGGACAGGAAGTTGGGGACGGCCTCGGCGGATGGACAGGAACTCGGCCGTACTGGGAACGTCGGCGTCGTCGGTGGTCATGCTACGGGACGGAAAACTCTGCCCTCCTGTGGTCAAAAACGGGTACTGCGGTCGCCGAAAAAAATAAAGCTTTTAAATGGGATTTTAAGGCTATTTATTTTCCCCCGTCTTTATTAGTGGCCTCTTATTAATATTAATAGGGCGACGGGAGGCCCTTTTGCCATTTTCAAAGGTTTATTTCTTTTGGTGGCTGCTATACCCGGCGTGGCCACGGGAGGGCACTGTTTTCCCTCCCTTAGCGATAGCGGCATTGAGGCCGTGGAAAAGGCCTACGCTGGTAAATGCTATGGGACGGGTATTGCGGCCGCCAAGGGAAATAAGCCTTTTGAATGGGGTTTTCAAGGCTTACCTCGTTGATCGGACGTGGAGTCCGCCCTGCCCAGAAGGTCCCCGAAAAAAAGGAAGTGGAAGGACGATTAAGAAGCACGGACCGGAAGCCGGCCATATTGGAAAGGTCACAATTCAACGACCCTGGAGGACGGCGAATTTGCGCGGACAGGACGTCGGACATGCTGAGGAGGTCTACCCAAAAGGAAGTAGGGGGAAAGATTAAGAACGAAGGAACGGAAGTCGGACATGATGGAAAGGTCCTTTTACCGCAGCACCTGGGGGACGGCCGATACCGACGGACAGGAAGCCCGCCGTCCAGAGAGGGCCTCTCGCAGATTACTCGTCAAGAACCAGCCGGCGGACACGCGCAGAAGGCCGAGGGAAGCGGCCCGTCCCTTTCGGAGGAGCATAGAGTGGCGACCCTTTGGCTGACGCTCTGCGCTTTGGGGCTTAGCTTCTCGGTGTCCCGATCCTGGGCAAGTGGCCTACGACGGCTTCCCTGGTAATGCTATGGGACGGGAAACACTGCCCTCCTGTGGTCAAAAACGGGTACTGCTGCCGCCCAAAGAAATAAATACTTTTGAATAGCATTTGAAGCTTATTCTTCTCTATTTTTATTCTTAACGCCTTATTATTAATATTTACGTGGCGACGGGGGGCCCGGCCGGTGCGACACGGGCGCAGACGAAATCCTGGTTCCAATCTTAAACCGAGTTAAGGCCTATCGTGGCTTATTCATATTAATAAGGTTTTAATAATCACGAATAATCATCTTAAAGAGGTTTATTTATTTTTCTGGCCGCAGTATCTGATTTGACCAGTTTTCCGTCCCTTAGCAGGGCTGGCTCAGGAATTCTAGGAGTTGAAGTCCACCAGTCATCAAAGAGCCAAGGTTGCCTTACCCCTGCCTTAGCTATAGGATGGAGGCCATTAAAAAGGCCTAGGATGGACTCCAAGCCAAAGCTATGGGACAGAAAACTGTGCCCTTCCGGGGTCAAAAATGGGTATTGCGGCCACCCAAAGAAATAAACCTTGTTAATGGCATTTTAAAATGACCGTATTCTCTATCTTTATTAACGGTATTAACACCTTATTAATAGACGAAGGTCCACAAAGTTAGATGGACGGCGAACAAATTAATAAATGCCATTATTTGCAACTTCTCACGTCTCATCCCTTTTATCCATCCTTTAAATGATAAACCTATAAGGGAACGATAGGTTATATACTTTTTCAAAATAAACTACATTTATTTTTATATTGATCGTTTCGTAATAAAAATACACAATATTTCAAATAGATATTTGATATTGCGCTTATATTAATACATAGGTATCTCTAAGAAAGATAGTTTAGAAACACCAAGCCCAAATACAAACCTACATACGTACGATCTCCTTAAAGAAAAAGAAGGGCAGGACAAACAAAACTATTCTTGAATAAAAACATCTGGGTTTGCTTGAAGGGGGCGAGCGGGGTGCACTTTTAGGAGCAACCTCTTAAGGTGTAACACAGGGAAACGCGATACAACTGGATCATGGAGAAAGCTAGGGAGTTCCAGAACAACATCTACTTCTGCTTCATTGACTACGCTAAAGCCTTTCATTGTGTGGATCACAACAAATTGTGGCAAGTTCTTAAAGAGATGGGAATACCAGACCGTCTTATTTGTCTCTTGAGAAACCTATATGCGGGTCAAGAAGCAACAGTGAGAACTGGACACGGAACCACGGATGGGTTCAAAATTGGAAAAGGAGTCCGGCAAGGCTGTATACTGTCGCCCTGCCTATTTAACTTATATGCAGAGCACATCGTGAGAAAGGCAGGGCTCGATGAAACAAAAGTTGGAATTAAGATTGCCGGGAGAAATATCAACAACCTAAGATATGCAGATGATACCACTCTAAGGGCAGAAAGTGAAGAGGAACTAAGGATCCTCTTGATGCGGGTGAAGAAGGAGAGTGCAAACGTTGGCTTGAAACTCAACATTAAGAAAACCAAAATCATGGCATCCGGCCCACTCAATTCCTGGCAAATAGATGGGGAAGAAATGGAGGTGATTTTATTTTTCTGGGCTCCAAGATCACTTCAGATGGGGACTGCAGCCAAGAAATTAAAAGAAGCTTGCTCCTGGGAAGGAAAGCTATGGCAAATCTAGACAGCGTACTAAAAAGCAGAGACATCACCCTGCCAAGAAAAGTGCGTATAGTCCAGGCCATGGTCTGCCCAGTTGCAATGTATGGCCGTGAAAGTTGGACCATAAGAAAGGCTGAGCGCCAAAGAATTGAGGCCTTCGAACTATGGTGTTGGAGAAGACTCTTGCGAGTCCCTTGGACTGCAAGGCGCTCAAACCGGTCAGTCCTAGAAGAGATCAACCCCGACTGCTCTTTAGAAGGCCAGATCCTGAAGTTGAAACTCAAATACTTTGGCCACCTAATGAGAAGGAAGGACTCACTGGGAGAAGCGCCTAATGCTGGGAAAGAGTGAGGGCAATAGAAGAAGGGGACGACAGAGAATGAGGTGGTTGGATGGAGTCACTGAAGCAGTAGGTGTGAACTTAAATGGACTCCAGAAGATGGTAGAGGACAGGAAGACCTGGAGGAACGTTGTCCATGGGGTCGCGATGGGTCGGACACGACTTCGCAATTAACAACAACAACAACAGAAATAAACCTTTTTAACGGCATTTTAAAATGACGGTATTCTCTATCTTTATTAACGGTATTAACACCTTATTACTAGGGCCCGTTGGAGGAAAATTCCACGTAGGGTCTCCTGCTTCAGCAGGCGGCTGGACTAGAAGACCTCCGAGGTCCCTTCCAGCTGTATTCTGACAGAATTTTCCTCCAATGGGATTTTCCCATACGCAAGCACTCCGAGTTTGTTGGCGATGTCCATTTTGCTGTAGGAGTTCACGGTGACGTAACCCTAACCCTAAGTGGAATTTTCCTCCAATGGGATTTTCCCATGTATTTTACCAGGAAACATAGAAAGGGCAGCCTAGAAAAGTCAGTGCCCTCCTAACCATACCCAAGCACTCGGAGTTTGTTTGCGATGTCCATTTTGCTCTAGGAGTTCGCGTGACGTAACCCTAACCCTAATTGGAATTTTCCTCAATAGATTTTCCCATGTATTTTACCAGGAAACATAGATAGGGCAGCCTAGAAAAATCAGTGCCCTCTTAACCATACCCAAGCACTACGAGTTCGTTGGCGATGTCCAGTTTGCTCTAGGAGTTCATGGTGACGTAACCCTAACCCTAAGTGGAATTTTCCTCCAATGGGATTTTCCCATGTATTTTACTAGGAAACATACATAGGGCAGCCTAGAAAAGTCAGTGCCCTCCTAAACATACCCAAGCACTCCGAGTTTGTTGGCGATGTCCATTTTGCTCTAGGAGTTCACGGTGACGTAACCCTAACCCTAAGTGGAATTTTCCTCCATTGATTTCCCTAGAAACTACATAGGCAGCCTAGAAAAGTCAGTTGCACTCTAACCATAAACCCAAGCTCTCCGAGGTTGTTAGCGATGTCCATTTTGCTCTAAGATTTTCAAGGTGACGTACCCTAACCCTAAGTGGAATTTTCCTCAGGGATTTTCCCATTATGTTACCAGGAAACATACATAGGGCAGCCTAGAAAGTCATTGCCACATCCTAGCCCAATGACGCAGCACGCTATTTGTTGGCGATGTCCATTTTGCTCTAGTAGTTCACGGTGACGTAACCCTAACCCTAAGTGGAATTTTCCTCCAATGGGATTTTCCCATGTATTTTACCAGGAAACATACATAGGGCAGCCTAGAAAATCAGTGCCCTCCTAACCATACCCAAGCACTCTGAGTTCGTTGGTGATGTCCATTTTGCTGTAGGAGTTCACGGTGACGTAACCCTAACCCTAAGTGGAATTTTCCTACAATGGATTTTCCCTTCTTATTTTTACCAGGAAACATAGATAAGCACTAGACAGTCCAGTGCCATCCTAACCATACCCAAGCACTCCGATTTGTTGGCCGATGTCGTTTTGCTCTATATGAGTTCAAGTGACTAACCCTAACCCTAAGTGAATTTCCTCCAATGGGATTTCCCAGGAACTACCTCGGGCAGACTAAAAGGTCAGTGCATTCCTAACCATAACCCAAGCACTCCGAGTTTGTTGGCTATGTCCCATTTTTGCTGCTAGATTCATGGGCGTAACCTAACCCTTTTCCTCCAATGGGATTTTCCCATGTATTTTACCAGGAAACATAGATAAGGTAGCCTAGAAAAGTCAGTGCCCTCCTAACAATACCCAAGCACTCCGAGTTTGTTGGCGATTTTTGTTTCTTCTGCCATCAAAGTGCTTCATAAAACGCTAACGCTGTAATCTACAAACAACATTAACGCAATTGAAATCGCTCTTAAAATTACACCAGAGGATTGCTCAGAAATCAAAAGCTCGGCCAAAGAGATGCGTTCTTACCTTGTCCCTAAAGACCCGGAAAGCGGGGCCCGTGAGGATCACCCAAAGATGCTGTCGCACGGCCTGCCTGGTGTGCCAGAAAAGGCCCTTTCCGGTAGACTGCCAAGCTCTGCTAATGGGAAGGCCCTTGGAGAGGTCCCTCCCGCTATTTCCCACCAAAACTGCAATATTGAGAGGAGTGGTGGCGATCGCAACCTCCCACCCTGTTTCCCGCTTCCTCTTGGGGTTTTTACTGGGCTCCCAACCTTACTCCATTTCCATCCGTGTCTCTTTAAAAGGAAAAGCCTTAACCTCACTGAAAGTGGCAAAAAGGGGGGGGGGAATCCTCAAGGACAACTTACCTGTTTCCCCCCAGTTCCTTCTTAACAGCCACAGCAAGGGGTGGGGGGGTCACCCATCCGGCAGAGGCTCTAGGCTGGAAATCCAGGGAGCGTGACCTCCTTTCTCCACTGCCTTTTCCAAAAAGGCTGAAGCTTTCATCTGGCAGGCGTCCCCACCCTTCCTCCTGGCCGCTACATCAGTCGATGCAGTTGTGACTGGGGGAAGTTAGCAAAATTGCAAGCCGAACTCTGCAAAGACCCGGGTCTCCTGCTTCCCCCAGAGAGACCTGCTTTACCTTTCTCTTACCTCTGGGCGGTGGGTGGGCTGTTTACGGCAACCTGGAGAGGAAAGGAAGAAATCTCCTACCCTTCCTAACCCTGACTTGTTTTGGACAAAGGTCTACAAAGTTAGATGGACGGCGAACAAAATAATAAAAGCCATTAGTTGCGACTTCTCACGTCTCATCCCTTTTATCCATCCTTTAAATGATAAACCTAGAAGGGAACGATAGGTTATACACATTTTCAAAATAAACTGCATTTATTTTTACATTGATCGTTTCTTAATAAAAATGCACACAATTTCAAATAGAGATTTGATATTGAGCCTATATTAATACAGAGGGATCTCTAAGAAATATAGTTTAGAAACATCAAACCTAAATACAAACCTACATACGTACGATCTCCTTAAAGAAATAGCAGGGCAGGACAAACAAAACTATTCTTGAATAAAAACACCTGGATTTGCTTGAAGGGGGCGAGCGGGGTGCACTTTTTGGAGGAGCAACCTCTTTAAGGTGTAACACAGGGAAGCGCGATACGACTGGTTCTTCTACATCCGGGACTCGGGCGCTGGGAAAACACCATTCAACGGCTGCCTTGCTTGGCAGCCTTCGAGGAGACCCCCGAGACGGGTCGGAACCCCCTTCCCGATCCGGACGCCAAAAGCATGGAGCGTGTCCCGCCGGCCCCGCCTCTAAAAAGGAGCTAAAAAGAAGCCGCGGCTGAGCTCGCGTAAACCACCCCGAAGTGTGTTGTTAAAACAAGCTAACTTCGTCTCTACGTTCCCAATTTAGCCCCTATAGCTGAAAGGGAAAGAGCGCAAAGAGACCAGGTCTCGCAACCTCGGGGGCCGCCGCCGCCACCGGTTCTCGGTCGCATTTTTACAGACACCGGCGGCGAAAGGCCAGGAACGGCCAGGCGGACATCTTAGGGGAGAGGACCAAACGAGTTGCCGGGGAGGAGGCGGGGGAGGGGGAAGGTGGGGATCCCCCGCTAACTAGGTAATAGAGAAAGCCGGTATCTTTCGGGAATCAGGAAATGCGGGGATGGCTCGGCTCACCTGAGGCAGTAGCAGGCTTCCTTTTTTCCTTCCTGAGGCCTCGCCGGTAGACGTGCGCTCCGTCAACGTAGTGCAGAAAAGAGCACGGGAAAAAGCAGGGAACGGACAGGAAGTTGGGGACGGCCTCGGCGGATGGACAGGAACTCGGCCGTACTGGGAACGTCGTCGTCGTCGTCGATGGTCATGCTACGGGACGGCAAAGTGTGCCCTCCTGTGGTCAAAAACGGGTACTGCGGTCGCCGAAAAAAATAAAGCTTTTAAATGGGATTTTAAGGCTATTTATTTCCCCCCCGTCTTTATTAGTAGCCTCTTATTAATATTAATAGGGCGACGGGAGGCCCTTTTGCCATTTTCAAAGGTTTATTTCTTTCGGTGGCTGCTATACCCGGCTTGGCCACGGGAGGGCACTGTTTTTCCCTCCCTTAGCGATAGCGGCATTGAGGCCGTGGAAAAGGCCTACGGTGGCCTTGATGGTAAATGCTATGGGACGGATATTGCGGCCGCCGAGGGAAATAAGCCTTTTGAATGGGGTTTTTCAAGGCTTACATCGTTGATCGGAAGTGGAGTCCGCGCGCGCGTTCGACTGCCCAGAAGGCCCCGAAAAAAGGAATGGAAGGGAAAAAAAAAACGATTACGAAGAAACGGACCGTAGTCGGCCATATTGGGAATGTCGCATTTAAAACGAAACCTGGAGGACTGCGAAATTTGCGCGGAATAGGAAGTTCGGACATGCTGAATGAGTCTACCCGACAGGAATAGGGGACAGATTAAGACGAAGGACGAAGTCGGACCATGTGGAAAGGTCCGTTTAAACCGCACACCTGGTGACGGCCGATACCGACGGACAGGAAGCCCGCCGTCCAGAGAGGGCATCTCGCAGATTACTCGTCACGACCAGCCGGCCGACATGCGCAGAAGGCCGAGTGAAGCGGCCCGTCCCTTTCGTGGAGCATAGAGTGTGAGACCCCTTTGGCTGACGCTCTGCGCCCTCTTGGGGCTTAGCTTCTCGGTGTCCCGATCCTGGGCAAGTGGCCTACGACGGCCTCCCTGGTAACGCTATGGGACGGGAAACACTGCCCTCCTGTGGTCAACAACGGGTACTGCTGCCGCCCAAAGAAATAAATACTTTTGAATAGCATTTGAAGCTTACTCTTCTCTATTTTTATTCTTAACGCCTTATGATTAATATTAACGGGGCGACGGGGGGCCCGGTCGGTGCCACACGGGCGCAGAAGAAATCCTGGTTCCAATCTTAAACCGAGTTAAGGCCTATTGTGGCTTATTCATATTAATAAGGTTTTAATAATCAAGAATAATCATCTTAAAGAGTTTTATTTATTTTTCTGGCCGCAGTATCTGATTTGACCAGTTTTCCGTCCCTTAGCAGGGCTGGCTCAGGAATTCTGGGAGTTGAAGTCCACCAGTCATCAAAAGAGCCAAGGTCCTTACCCCTGCCTTAGCTTATAGGATGGAGGCCATTAAAAAAGGCCTAGGTGGACTCCAATGCCAAAGCTAGGGAGCAGAAAACTGTGCCCTCCTGGGTATCAAAAATGGTGTGCGGCCATCCCAAAAGAAAATCAACCTTGTTTTATGGTCCTTTAAATGCCCGTAGATTCTCTATCTTTATTAACGTTATTAATACCTAGTAATAGACGAAGGCCTACAAAGTTAGATGGACGGTGAACAAATTAATAAATGCCATTAGTTGCAACTTCTCACGTCTCACCCCTTTTATCCATCATTTAAATGATAAACCTATAAGGGAATGATAGGTTATATACTTTTTCAAAATAAACTACATTTATTTTTATATTGATCGTTTCGTAATAAAAATACACAATATTTCAAATAGATATTTGATATTGCGCTTATATTAATACATAGGTATCTCTAAGAAATATAGTTTAGAAACACCAAGCCAAATACAAACCTACATACGTACGAACTCCTTAAAGAAAAAGAAGGGCAGGACAAACAAAACTATTCTTGAATAAAAACATCTGGGTTTGCTTGAAGGGGGCGAGCGGGGTGCACTTTTAGGAGCAACCTCTTAAGGTGTAACACCGGGAAGCGCGATACGACTGGATCATGGAGAAAGCTAGGGAGTTCCAGAAAAACATCTACTTCTGCTTCATTGACTATGCTAAAGCCTTTCATTTGTTGATTGTGGCAGTTCCTTTAAGAGATGGAATACCAGACCATCTTATTTGTCTCTTGAAACCTATTATTTGCGGGTGAAGAAGCGACAGTGAAAACTGACACGGAAACATTGAATGGGTTTCAAATGGAAAAGGAGTCCGGCAAGGCTGTATACTGTCGCCCTGCCTATTTACTTATATGCAAGCACATCAGAGAAAGGCAGGGCTAGATGAAACAAAATTTGGAATTAAGACTTGCCGGGGATAAATATCAACAACCTAAATTGCAGATGATACCACTCTAAGGCATAAATGAAGAAGGACTAAGAGCCTCTGAGCGTTGAGAAGGAGAGTGGCAATACGTTGGCTTGAAACTCAACATTAAGAAACCCAAATCATGGCATCCGCCCACTCATTCCTGGCGAATAGTGGGGAGAAATGAGGTGGTGACAGATTTTATTTTTCTGGGCTCCATGACTCACCTCAGATGGTGACTGCAGCCAAGAAATTAAAAGACGCTTGCTCCTGGGAAGGAAAGCTATGGCAAATCTAGACAGCGTACTAAAAAGCAGAGACCTCACCCTGCCAAGAAAAGTGCGTATAGTCCAGGCCATGGTCTGCCCAGTTGCAATGTATGGCCGTGAAAGTTGGACCATAAGAAAGACTGAGCGCCAAATAATTGAGGCCTTCGAACTATGGTGTTGGAGAAGACTCTTGCGAGTCCCTTGGACTGCAAGGCGTCCAAACCGGTCAATCCTAGAAGAGATCAACCCCGACTGCTCTTTAGAAGGCCAGATCCTGAAGTTGAAACTCAAATACTTTGGCCACCTAATGAGAAGGACGGACTCACTGGGAGAAGCGCCTAATGCTGGGAAAGATTGAGGGCAATAGAAGAAGGGGACGACAGAGAATGAGGTGGTTGGATGGAGTCACTGAAGCAGTAGGTGTGAACTTAAATGGACTCCAGAAGCTGGTAGAGGACAGGAAGACCTGGAGGAACATGGTCCACGCGGTCGCGATGGGTCAGACACGACTTCGCAATTAACAACAACAACAAAAGAAATAAACCTTTTTAATGGCATTTTAAAATGATGGTATTCTCTATCTTTATTAACGGTATTAACACCTTATTAATAGGGCCCGTTGGAGGAAAATTCCACGTAGGGTCTCCTGCTTCAGCAGGCGGCTGGACTAGACGACCTCCGAGGTCCCTTCCAGCTGTATTCTGACAGAATTTTCCTCCAATGGGATTTTCCCATGTATTTTACCAGGAAACATACATAGGGCAGCCTAGAAAAGTCAGTGCCTCTAACCATAAACAGCACTCTGAGTTTTGTTGGCGGTCCCATTTTGCTCTAGGATCATGGTGACGTAACCCTAACCCTAACCCTAAGTGGAATTTTCCTCCAATGGGATTTTCCCATGTATTTTTACCAGGAAAAATAGATAGGACAGCCTAGAAAAGTCAGTGCCCTCCTAACCATACCCAAGCACTCCGAGTTTGTTGGCGATGTCCATTTTGCTATAGGAGTTCACGGTGAAGTAACCCTAACCCTAAGTGGAATTTTCCTCCAATGGGATTTTCCCATGTATTTTACCAGGAAACATAGATAAGGCAGCCTAGAAAAGTCAGTGTCCTCCTAACCATACCCACCCCTCCGATTTTTGTTGGCGTTTCCATTTTGCTCTAGGAGTTCACGGTGAACGTAACCCTAACCCTAGTGAATTTCCTCCAAGTGGATTTTCCCATGTATTTTACCAGGAGACATACATAGGGCAGCCTAGAAAAGTCAGTGCCCTCCTAACCATACCCAAGCACTCCGAGTTTGTTGCGATGTCCATTTTGCTCTAGGAGTTCACGGTGACGTAACCCTAACCCTAAGTGGAATTTTCCTACAATGGGATTCTCCCATGTATTTTACCAGGAAACATAGAAAGGGCAGCCTAGAAAAGTCAGTGCCCTCCTAACCATACCCAAGCACTCCTAGTTTGTTGGCGATGTCCCTTTTGCTCTAGGAGTTCACGGTGACGTAACCCTAACCCTAAGTGGAATTTTCCTCCAATGGGATTTTCCCATGTATTTTACCAGGAAACATAGAAAGGGCAGCCTCGAAAAGTCAGTGCCCTCCTAACCATACCCAAGCACTCCGAGTTTGTTGGCGATGTCCATTTTGCTCTAGGAGTTC
>NW_024098870.1:2500-16028 GCF_016545835.1 Crotalus tigris
ACCCGAAAAAAAAACCCTAACCCCGGACAACCCGAAAAAACCCCCCTAAACCCGAAAAAAAACCCCTAAACCCGAAAAAAAACCCCTAAACCCGGACAACCAGAAAAAAAACCCCTAAACCCGAAAAAAACCCCGTAAACCCGAAAAAAAACCCCTAAACCCGAAAAACCCCCCCTAAACCCAGACAACCAGAAAAAACCCCCCTAAACCCAAAAAAAACCCCCTAAACCCGAAAAAAAACCCCTAAACCCGAACAACCCCCCTAAACCCGAAAAAACCCCCCTAAAACCGAAAAACCCCCCCTAAACCCGGACAACCAGAAAAAAACCCCCTAAACCCAAAAAAACCCCCCTGAACCCGAAAACCCCCCCTAAACCCGGACAACCCGAAAAAAACCCCGTAAACCCGAAAAAAACCCCCTAAACCCGAACAACCCCCCCTAAACCCGAAAAAAAACCCCTAAACCCGAAAAAAACCCCTAAACCCGAAATAACCCCCCTAAACCCAGACAACCCGAAAAAACCCCCCTAAACCCGAAAAAAAACCCCTAAACCCGAAAAAAAACCCCTAAACCCGGACAACCAGAAAAAAAACCCCTAAACCCGAAAAAAACCCCGTAAACCCGAAAAAAAACCCCTAAACCCGAAAAACCCCCCCTAAACCCAGACAACCAGAAAAAACCCCCCTAAACCCAAAAAAACCCCCCTAAACCCGAAAAAACCTCCCTAGACCCAAAAAAACCCCCCTAAACCCGAAAAAACCCCCCTAAACCCGGACAACCAGAAAAAACCCCCCTAAACCCAAAAAAACCCCCCTAAACCCGAAAAAAACCCCCTAAACCCGGACAACCCGAAAAAACCCCCCTAAACCCGAAAAAACCCCCCTAAACCCGAAAACCCCCCCCTAAACCCGGACAACCAGAAACACCCCCCAAAACCAGAAAACCCCATCAGGATTCGAACCTGTGACTCCAGCATGTTACACACGCTTTTTAAACACCCTGGAAGACAGCGAATTTGAGCGGACAGGAAGTCGGCCATATTGAGGAGGTCTCCCCGAAAGGAAGTAGGGGAAAAGATTAAGAAGGAAGGACCGGAAGTCGGCCATGATGGAAAGGTCACTTTTAAAAACCATGGAGGACGGCGAATTTGACTGGACGGGAAGTGGCCATATCGAGAAGGTCCCAGAAAAAAAGGAAGTGGAAGGATGAGTAAGAAGGACGGACCGGAGGTCAGCCATATTGGGAAGGTTGCATTTAAAAGCCCCTGGAGGATGGCGAATTTGAGCGGACAGGAAGTCATATTGAAAGGTCCCAGAAAAAAAGGAAGTGGAAGGATGATTAAGAAGGACGGACCGGAGGTCAGCCATATTGGGAAGGTCGCATTTAAAAGGCCCTGGAGGATGGCGAATTTGAGCGGACAGGAAGTCAGACATATTGAAAGGTCCCAGAAAAAAAGGAAGTGGAAGGATGATTAAGAAGGACGGACCGGAGGTCGGCCATATTGGGAAGGTTGCATTTAAAAGCCCCTGGAGGATGGTGAATTTGACCGGACAGGAAGTCAGACATATTGAAAGGTCCCAGAAAAAAAGGAAGTGGAAGGATGATTAAGAAGGACGGACCGGAGGTCAGCCATATTGGGAAGGTCGCATTTAAAAGCCCCTGGATGGCAAATTTGAGCGGACAGGAAGTCAGACATATTGAGGAGGTCTACCCAAAAGGAAGTAGGTGGGAACATTAAGAACGAAGCAACGGAAGTCGGCCATATTGGGAAGGTCGCATTTCAAAGCCCCTGGAGGACAGCAAATTTTAACGGACAGGAAGTCGGACATATTGAGGAGGTCTATCCAAAAGGAAGTAGGTGGGAAGATTAAGAACGAAGGAACGGAAATCGTTTACTGCAGCACCTGGGGGACGGCCGACACCGACGGACAGGAAGCCCGCCGTCTAGAGAGGGCCTCCCGCTGATTACTCGTCAAGAACCAGCCGGCCGACATGCGCAGAAGGCCGAAGGACGCGGCCCGTCCCTTTCGGAGGAGCATAGAGTGGCGACCCTTTGGCTGACGCTCTGCGCTTTGGGGCTTAGCTTCTCGGTGTCCCGATCCTGGGTAAATGGCCTACGACGGCCTCCGTGTTAATGCTATGAGACGGGAAACACTGCCCTCCTGTGGTCAAAAACGGGTACTACGGTCGCCGAAAAAAATAAAGCTTTTAAATGGGATTTTAAGGCTATTTCTTTCCCCCCCGTTTTTATTAGTAACCTCTTGTTAATATTAATAGGGCGACGGGAGGCCCTTTTGCCATTTTTAAAGGTTTATTTCTTTTGGTGGCTGCTATACCCGGCTTGGCCACGGGAGGGCACTGTGTTCCCTCCCTTAGCGATAGCGGCATTGTGGCCGTGGACGAGGCCTACGCTGGCCTCGAGGGTAAATGCTATGGGACGGGTATTGCGGCCGCCAAGGGAAAGAAGCCTTTTTAATGGGGTTTTAAAGGCTTACCTCGTTGATCGGACGTGGAGTCCGCCCTGCCAAGAAGGTCCCGGAAAAAAAGGAAGTGGCAGGATGATTAAGAAGGACGGACGGAAAGTCGGCCGTATTGGGAGGGTCGCATTTCAACGACGCCGGCGGACATGCGCAGAAGGCTGAGGAAAGCGGCCCGTCCCTTTCGGACGAGCGTAGAGTGGCGACCCTTTGGCTGACGCTCTGCGCTTTAGGGCTTAGCTTCTCGGTGTCCCGATCCTGGGCAAAAGGCCTACGACCGCCTCCCTGTTAATGCTCTGGGACGGGAAACGCTGCCCTCCTGTGTTCAAAAATGGGTACTGCTGCCGCCCGAAGAAATAAATACTTTTTAATAGCATTTGAAGCTTATTCTTCTCTATTTTTATTCTTAATGACTTATTAATATGACCGTGGTGACGGGGGGTCCGGTCGGTGCGACACGAGCGCAGAAGAAATCCTGGTTCAAATCTTAAACCGAGTTCAGGCCTATCGTGGCTTATTCGTAGTAATAAGGTTTTAATAATCGACAATAATCATCTTAAAACGCCATTAAAGAGGTTTATTTATTTTTGTGGCTACGGTCTCTGATTTGACCAGTTTTCCGTCCCTTAGCAGGGCTGGCTCAGGAATTCTGGGAGTTGAAGTCCACCAGTCATCAAAGAGCCAAGGTTGCCTTACCCCTGCCTTAGCTATAGGATGGAGGCCATTAAAAAGGCCTAGGATGGACTCCCAGCCAAAGCTATGGGACAGAAAACTGTGCCCTCCTGTGCTCATAAATCGGTATTGCGGCCACCCAAAGAAATAAACCTTTTTAATGGCGTTTTAAAATGATGGTATTCTCTATCTGTATTAATAGTATTTTTTTTTAATTGAAAATTTTTAAAGTTTTACAATAAAATGCTACCCCCCTCCCACCCCCCCATTACCCTCCCCCCTCCTTCCCAGAGCTGAATACAGGGTTAAAAAAAAAACCATACAAATTAAATAAACATCAAACGATTATACGTACATCCTAAAAAAGAAATTTTTAAATACTTTAACTCCAATACGTAAAAACAAAAATTCTAACCGTTACCCTTAAACCTAAGTTATTCAAAAGCTAAATAATACTTTTTAATTCCATATTTAGTCTGTACAAAATCTACCCGTCTTTTCCACGCTGAAATGTATCTCTCTTGTGAATGGTCTTTCGGATAAGCCGAAATTTTTCCCATTTCTGATAAATAAGAAACTTTAGAAAACCATTCTTATATAGTAGGCAAAGAATCCTTCTTCCGATATTGCCCAATCAGCACCTTGCCGCTGTGATTAAGTTCAACATCAAAATAATCTCTTTGCCGTCGCAATCGGCAATAATACCTAACAAAAACAATTGTGGTGTAATATTTATCCTTCTATTAAAAATCTTCTGAATGTTCCACCAAATCTTGATCCGGAAAGCCTTTATATTTCTACATGACCACCAAATGTGATAATACGTTGCATCCAAACAACCGCGTCTCCAGCATTTGGGCTGCACATTTGGATACGTACGAGACATCTTTTGTGGATCAAGGTGCCACCTATAAAACATTTTCTAGAAATTTTCTCCTAAATTTTGAGCTTGAGTAAATTTAACATTCCTCACCCAAATGATCTCCCGTGTATCTAATAAAATCGGCTCGTCAAAGTTTTGAGCCCGTTTAACCATACTTTATCAATGTTATTAACACCTCATTAATAGGGCCAGGGGAGGCCCGTTGGCTGCAACGCAGTCGCGGAAGAAGAAATCTTCTTCAAAAGCCTTAAACCTAGTTAAGAAAGCCTAGGATGGCCTAATATTAATAAGGGAGTTGAAGTCCACGAGTCGTACAAAGAACATACGGACTGCTATCAAATTTGGAATTTATTTTATTCTTGGTTACAGCAAAGAAAGAAGGATTAGGAGTTGAACATCTATTAGCTTAGCAAACTCCAGGCAACTTGTAGATTGGAAAAGTTAACATATGTTGATGGAAACAATCAATAAAAAAGATTGATACAGGAAGTCCACGAGTCATAAAAGAGCCAAGGTTGCCTACCCCCTGCCCTAACCGTAACCCTAAAACCCTAACTCTAACCCTAAAACCCTAACCCTGTGACCTGACCCCTTGATTTTTGACCTGACCCCTCAACCTTTGACCTTCTTGCCCCAAAAGAGGGATAAAGACAAATGCAACACAGCTACCGAAGTTGCCCCTGGGCTCGGAAAAACAGTGCTGACTCGATAGGACCAAAAGGCTACCGGAATCACAATGGGCTTCATCTGCCTCCCGCTTGCTGCAAAGCTACCCGCTTACCTGTCTCGTGCCCTCCTTTCCGTTTTAGATTCTGTTGCTAAGATGGCCCTGCAAGTGCTTTCTAACTAACACCACCACCACCACGGTCAAAAAGGAAAGCGTTAGGCCTGTAGGAAAGGGCCTTGTCTGCACAGCTAACCGGACTGTGAGACGGGACCCTGGAAGAAAAAGGGTAATCTTGCATCTCTTTGACTGAGCTTCGACCTGAAACTTATCCTGATGCTTACTTTGAACTGATTTCAATGGCGTAAGGTTCCTCCCATTTCCCCTCGATGATTTAAAAAACAAAAGTACTGCTGTTGCAAGCAGGCGCCGTTACAGTTACGCGTTTGTGTTTTTTATTTTAAAAAGATGGACGGCAATTAACACTGTTTTCAAAATCTGGTTTACAGTGATGTTTATTCCTAGAGTTTATTACGCTAAGGTTTAAGATGTAATCTATCTTTATAGTTATTTCTAAGTTTACATTGGGTACGTTTGTTTCTAAGTTATTTTATATCTCGCCAGCTTTTGTTTCTTCTACCATCAAAGTGCTTCTTAAAACGCTATCCCTCCCGCTATTTCCCACCAAAACTGCAATATTGAGAGGAGCGGTGGCGATCGCAACCTCCCATCCTGTTTCCCGCTTCCTCTTGGGGTTTTTACTGGGCTCCCAACCTTACTCCATTTCCATCCCTGTCTCTTTAAAAGGAAAAGCCTTAACCTCACTGAAAGTGGCAAAAAGGGGGGGGGAAATCCTCAAGGACAACTTACCTGTTTCCCCCCAATTCCTTCTTAACAGCCACAGCAAGGGGGGGGGTGTCACCCATCCGGCAGAGGCTCTAGGCTGGAAATCCAGGGAGCGTGACCTCCTTTCTCCACTGCCTTTTCCAAAAAGGCTGAAGCTTTCAGCCGGCAGGCGTCCCCACCCTTCCTCCTGGCCGCTACATCAGCCTGCGGGAAGTTAGCTAAATTGCAAGCCGGACTCTGCAAAGACCCGGGTCTCCTGCTGCCCCCAGAGAGACCTGCTTTTCCTTTCTCTTACCTCTGGGCGGTGGGTGGGCTGTTTACGGCAACCTGGAGAGGAAAGGAAGGAATCTCCTATCCGTCCTAACCCTGACTTGTTTTGGACGAAGGTCTACAAAGTTAGATGGACGGCGAACAAAATAATAAAAGCCATTAGTTGCAACTTCTCACGTCTCATCCCTTTTATCCATCCTTTAAATGATAAACCTAGAAGGGAACGATAGGTTATACACAGTTTCAAAATAAACTGCATTTATTTTTATATTGATCGTTTCTTAATAAAAATGCACACAATTTCAAATAGAGATTTGATATTGCGCCTAGATTAATACATAGGGATCTCTAAGAAATATAGTTTAGAAACATCAAACCTAAATACAAACCTACATACGTACGATCTCCTTAAAGAAATAGCAGGGCAGGACAAACAAAACTATTCTTGAATAAAAACACCTGGATTTGCTTGAAGGGGGCGAGCGGGGTGCACTTTTAGGAGCAACCTCTTAAGGTGTAACACAGGGAAGCGCGATACGACTGGTTCTTCTACATCCGGGACTCGGGCGCTGGGAAAACACCATTCAACGGCTGCCTTGCTTGGCAGCCTTCGAGGAGACCCCCGAGACGGGTCGGAACCCCCTTCCCGACCCGGACGCCAAAAGCCTGGAGCGTGTCCCGCCGGCCCCGCCTCTAAAAAGGAGCTAAAAAGAAGTCGCGGCTGAGCTCGCGTAAACGACCCCGAAGTGTGTTATTAAAACAAGCTAACTTCGTCTCTACGTTCCATATTTAGCCCCTATAGCTGAAAGGGAAAGAGCGCAAAGAGACCAGGTCTCACAACCTCCGCCGACGCCGCCGCTGCCACCGGTTCTCGGTCGCATTCTTACGGACGGGGGCGGCCAAAGGCCAGACGGACATCTTAGGGGAGAGGACCAAACGAGTGGCCGGGGAGGAGGCGGGGGAGGGGGAAGGTGGGGATCCCCCGCTAACTAGGGAACAGAGAAAGCCGGTATCTTTCTGGAATCAGGAAATGCGGGGATGGCTCGGCTCACCTGAGGCAGTAGCAGGCTTCCTTTTTTCATTCCCGAGGCCTCGCCGGTAGACGTGCGCTCCGTCAACGTAGTGCAGAAAAGAGCACGGGAAAAAGCAGGGAACGGACAGGAAGTTGGGGACGGCCTCGGCGGATGGACAGGAACTCGGCCGTACTGGGGTCGTCGTCATCGGTGGTCATGCTACGGGACGGAAAACTCTGCCCTCCTGTGGTCAAAAACGGGTACTGCGGTCGCCGAAAAAAATAAAGCTTTTAAATGGGATTTTAAGGCTATTTATTTTCCCCCCGTCTTTATTAGTAGCCTCTTATTAATATTAATAGGGCGACGGGAGGCCCTTTTGCCATTTTCAAAGGTTTATTTCTTTTGGTGGCTGATATACCCGGCTTGGCCACGGGAGGGCACTGTTTTCCCTCCCTTAGCGATAGCGGCATTGAGGCCGTGGAAAAGGCCTAGGGTGGCCTCGATGGTAAATGCTATGGGACGGGTATTGCGGCCGCCAAGGGAACTAAGCCTTTTGAATGGGGTTTTCAAGGCTTACCTCGTTGATCGGACGTGGAGTCCGCCCTGCCCAGAAGGTCCCCGAAAAAAAGGAAGTGGAAGGACGATTAAGAAGGACGGACCGGAAGTCGGCCATATTGGGAAGGTCGCAATTTAAAGACCCTGGAGGACGGCGACTTTGCGCGGACAGGAAGTCGGACATACTGAGGAGGTCTACCCGAAAGGAAGTAGGGGGAAAGATTAAGAACGAAGGGACGGAAGTCGGACATGATGGACAGGTCCTTTTACCGCAGCACCTGGGGGACGGCCGATACCGACGGGCAGGAAGCCCGCCGTCCAGAGAGGGCCTCTCGCAGATTACTCGTGAAGAACCAGCCGGCAGACATGCGCAGAAGGCCGAGGGAAGCGGCCCGTCCCTTTCGGAGGAGCATAGAGTGGCGACCCTTTGGCTGACGCTCTGCGCTTTGCGGCTTAGCTTCTCAGTGTCCCGATCCTGGGCAAAAGGCCTACGACGGCCTCCCTGTTAAGGCTATGGGACGGGAAACACTGCCCTCCTGTGGTCAAAAACGGGTACTGCTGCAGCCCAAAGAAATAAATACTTTTTAACACCATTTGAAGCTTATTCTTCTCTATTTTTATTCTTAACGCCTTATTATTAATATTTACGTGGCGACGGGGGGCCCGGCCGGTGCGACACGGGCGCAGAAGAAATACTGGTTCCAATCTTAAACCGAGTTAAGGCCTATCGTGGCTTATTCATATTAATAAGGTTTTAATAATCAAGAATAATCATCTTAAAGAGGTTTATTTAATTTTCTGGCCGCAGTATCTGATTTGACCAGTTTTCCGTCCCTTAGCAGGGCTGGCTCAGGAATTCTGGGAGTTGAAGTCCACCAGTCATCAAAGAGCCAAGGTTGCCTTACCCCTGCCTTAGCTATAGGATGGAGGCCATTAAAAAGGCCTAGGATGGACTCAAAGCCAAAGCTATGGGACAGAAAACTGTGCCCTCCTGGGGTCAAAAATGGGTGTTGCGGCCACCCAAAGAAATAAACCTTTTTAATGGCATTTTAAAATGACCGTATTCTCTATCTTTATTAACGGTATTAACACCTTATTAATAGACGAAGGTCCACAAAGTTAGATGGACGGCGAACAAATTAATAAATGCCATTAGTTGCAACTTCTCACGTCTCATCCCTTTTATCCATCCTTTAAATGATAAACCTATAAGGGAACGATAGGTTATATACTTTTTCAAAATAAACTACAATTATTTTTAGATTGATCGTTTCGTAATAAAAATACACAATATTTCAAATAGATATTTGATATTGCGCTTATATGAATACATAGGTATCTCTAAGAAATATAGTTTAGAAACACCAAACCTAAATACAAACCTACATACGTACGATCTCCTTAAAGAAAAAGAAGGGCAGGACAAACAAAACTATGCTTGAATAAAAACATCTGGGTTTGCTTGAAGGGGGCGAGCCGGGTGCACTTTTAGGAGCAACCTCTTAAGGTGTAACACAGGGAAGTGCGATACGACTGGATCATGGAGAAAGCTAGGGAGTTCCAGAAAAACATCTACTTCTGCTTCATTGACTATGCTAAAGCCTTTCATTGTGTGGATCACAACAAATTGTGGCAAGTTCTTAAAGAGATGGGAATGCCAGACCATCTTATTTGTCTCTTGAGAAACCTATATGCGGCTCAAGAAGCAACAGTGAGAACTGGACACGGAACCACGGATGGGGTCAAAATTGGAAAAGGAGTCCGGCAAGGCTGTATACTGTCGCCCTGCCTATTTAACTTATATGCAGAGCACATCATGAGAAAGGCAGGGCTAGATGAATCAAAAGTTGGAATTAAGATTGCCGGGAGAAATATCAACAACCTAAGATATGCAGATGATACCACTCTAAGGGCAGAAAGTGAAGAGAAACTAAAGAGCCTCTTGATGCGGGTGAAGAAGGAGAGTGCAAAAGTTGGCTTGAAACTCAACATTAAGAAAACCAAAATCATGGCATCCGGCCCACTCAATTCCTGGCAATTAGATGGGGAAGAAATGGAGGTGGTGACAGATTTTATTTTTCTAGGCTCCAAGATCACCTCAGATGGGGACTGCAGCCAAGAAATTAAAAGACGCTTGCTCCTGGGGAGGAAAGCTATGGCAAATCTAGACAGCATACTAAAAAGCAGAGACATCACCCTGCCAACAAAAGTGCGTATAGTCCAGGCCATGGTTTTCCCAGTTGCAATGTATGGCTGTGAAAGTTGGACCATAAGAAAGGCTGAGCGCCAAAGAATGGAGGCTTTGAACTATGGTGCTGGAGAAGACTCCTGCGAGTCCCTTGGACTGCAAGGCGTTCAAACCGGTCAGTCCTAGAAGAGATCAACCCCGACTGCTCTTTAGAAGGCCAGATCCTGAAGTTGAAACTCAAATACTTTGGACATTTAATGAGAAGGAAGGACTCACTGGAGAAGCGCCTAATGCTGGGAAAGATTGAGGGCAATAGAAGAAGGGGACGACAGAGAATGAGGTGGTTGGATGGAGTCACTGAAGCAGTAGGTGTGAACTTAAATGGACTCCAGAGATGGTAGAGGACAGGAACACCTGGAGGAATGTTGTCCATGGGGTCGTGATGGGTCGAACACGACTTCGCAATTAACAACAACAACAAAAGAAATAAACCTTTTTAACGGCATTTTAAAATGACGGTATACTCTATCTTTATTAACGGTATTAACACCTTATTAATAGGGCCCATTGGAGGAAAATTCCACTTAGGGTCTCCTGCTTCAGCAGGCGGCTGGACTAGAAGACCTCCGAGGTCCCTTCCAGCTGTATTCTGACAGAATTTTCCTCCAATGGGATTTTCCCATGAATTTCACTAGGAAACATACATAGGGCAGCCTAGAAAAGTCAGTGCCGTCCTAACCATACCCAAGCACTCCGAGTTTGTTGGCGATGATCATTTTGCTCTAAAAGTTAGCGGTGACGTAACCCTAACCCTAACTGGAATTTTCCTGCAATGGGATTTTCCCATGTATTTTACCAGGAAACATAGAAAGGGCAGCCTAGAAAGGTCAGTGCCCTCCTAACCATACCCAAGCACTCCTAGTTTGTTGGCGATGTCCAGTTTGCTCTAGGAGTTAGCGGTGACGTAACCCTAACCCTAACTGGAATTTTCCTGCAATGGGATTTTCACATGTATTTTACCAGGAAACATAGAAAGGGCAGCCTAGAAAGGTCAGTGCCCTCCTAACCATACCCAAGCACTCCTAGTTTGTTGGCGATGTCCATTTTGCTCTAGGAGTTAGCGGTGACGTAACCCTAACTGGAATTTTCCTCCAATGAGATTTTCCCATGTATTTTACCAGGAAACATAGATAGGGTAGCCTAGAAAAGTCAGTGCCTGCCTAACCATACCCAAGCACTCCTAGTTTGTTGGCGATGTCCATTTTGCTCTAGGAGTTCACGGTGACGTAACCCTAACCCTAACTGGAATTTTCCTGTAATGGGATTTTCCCATGTATTTTACCAGGAAACATATATAGGGCAGCCTAGAAAGGTCAAGGCTATCCTAACCATACCCAAGCACTCCGAGTTTGTTGGCGATGTCCATTTTCCTCTAGGAGTTTCATGGAGACGTACCCTCACCCTCATGGAATTTTCCCTCCAATGGGATTTTCCTCATGTATTGTTACCAGGAACATACATAGGGCACCTAGAAAGGTCAGTGCACTCCTAACCATATACCACAGCACCTCACGATTTTTGGCGAATGTCCATTTTACCTCTAGGATTCAGGAGGAACTGTAACCCTAACCCTAAGGAATTGTTCCTGCAATGGGATTTCCCATGTACTTTTACGCAGAAAAATAGTATGGGAAGGCCGTAGATAGGTCAGTGCTGTGCTCTCTCCTAACCATAATACCCAAGCACTCTAGTTTTGTTGGCGATGTCCCCATTTTCCTCTAGGAGTTTCACATGGAGACCGTAACCCTAACCCTAACATGAATTGTCACCTGCAATGGGATTTTCCCATGTATTTTACCAGGTAACAGAGATAGGGCAGCCTAGAAAGGTCAATGCTATCCTAACCATACCCAAGCACTCCGAGTTTGTTGGCGATGTCCATTTTGCTCTAGGAGTTCATGGTGATGTAACCCTAACCCTAAGTGGAATTTTCCTACAATGGGATTTTCCCACTTTTTTACTAGGAAACATAGAAAGGGCAGCCTAGAAAAGTCAGTGCCCTCCTAACCATACCCAAGCCCTCCTAGTTTGTTGGCGATGTCCATTTTGCTCTGAGAGTTCACGGTGACGTAACCCTAACCCTAAGTGGAATTTTCCTCCAATGGGATTTTCCCATGTATTTTACCAGGAAACATACATTAGCTGCAGCCTAAGAAAGGTAAATGCTCTTCCTAACCATACAAGCACTTCCTAGTATTTGTTTGGCGAATGTCCATTTTGCTATAGGAGTTCATGGAGACGTAACCCTAAAACCCTAAACTGGAATTTTCCTCCAATGGGAATTTTTCCCATGTATTTTACCAGGAAACATGATAGGCAGCCTAGAAAAGTCAGTGGCCCTCCTAACCATACCCAAGCATTCCTAGTTTGTCATTTGGCGATGTCCATATTTTGCTCTAGGAGTTCATGTGATGTAACACCTCTAACCTAAGTGGAATTTTCTCCAATGGGATTTTTCCCATTTATTTTACCAGGAAACCATACATATGGCGCCTAGAAAGGTCAGTGCACATCCTAACCATACACCCAGCACTCCAGTTTTGTTGGCGATGTCCTATTTCCCTCTAGTGAGTTCATGGAGTACGTAACCCTAACCCTAAGTGGAAATTTTCTCCATGGGATTTTCCCATGTTTTTTACCAGGAAACATACATAGGGCAGCCTAGAAAGGTCAGTGCACTCCTAACCATACCCAAGCACTCCGAGTTTGTTGGCGATGTCCATTTTCCTCTAGGAGTTCATGGAGACGTAACCCTAACTGGAATTTTCCTGCAATGGGATTTCCCCATGTATTTTACCAGGAAACATAGAAAGGGCAGCCTAGAAAGGTCAGTGCCCTCCTAACCATACCCAAGCACTCCTAGTTTGTTGGCGATGTCCATTTTGCTCTAGGAGTTAGCGGTGACGTACCCCTAACCCTAACTGGAATTTTCCTGCAATGGGATTTTCCCATGTATTTTACCAGGAAACATAGATAGGGCAGCCTTGAAAGGTCAGTGCACTCCTAACCATACCCAAGCACTCCGAGTTTGTTGGCGATGTCCATTGTCCTCTAGGTGTTCATGGAGACGTAACCCTAACCCTAACTGGAATTTTCCTCCAATGGGATTTTCCCATGTATTTTACCAGGAAAAATAGATAGGGCAGCCTAGAAAGGTCAGTGCTCTCCTAACCATACCCAAGCACTCCTAGTTTGTTGGCGATGTCCATTTTCCGCTAGGAGTTCATGGAGACGTAACCCTAACCCTAACTGGAATTTTCCTGCAATGGGATTTTCCCATGTATTTTACCAGGAAACGTAGATAGGGCAGCCTAGAAAGGTCAAGGCTATCCTAACCATACCCAAGCACTCCGAGTTTGTTGGCGATGTCCATTTTCCTCTAAGAGTTCATGGAGACGTAACCCTAATCCTAACTGGAATTTTCCTCCCATGGGATTTTCCCATGTATTTTACCAGGAAACATACATAGGGCAGCCTTGAAAGGTCAGTGCACCCTCCTAACCATGCACCCAAGGCACTCCTATTGTTTTGGCCGATGTCCATTTATGGCTATAGGAGTTCATGGAGACGTAGACAAAAAAAAAAAAAAAAAAAAAAAAAAAAAAACACTCTAACCCCTAAGTGGAATTTTCCTCCAATGGGAATTTCCCATGTATTTTACTAGTCAACATAGATAGGGCAGCCTAGAAATGTAAATGCACTCCTAATCATTCAAAAGCACTCCAGGTGTTTTGGTGATGTCCATTTTGCTCTATGAGTTAATGGTGACCTAACCCTAACCCTAAGTGGAATTTTCCCCAAATGGGATTTTCCCATGTATTTTACCAGGAAAAATAGATAGGGCAGCCTAGAAAAGTAAATGCCCTCCTAACCAAACCCAAGCACTCCGAGTTTGTTGG